>NC_088882.1:5185084-5413426 GCF_032884065.1 Artemia franciscana
CTGTAATTTCGTCAGTCGACAAATATGACGTCAGTCAACACACAAACATGACGTCACTCGACACACAGACACACCGACAACTTATTTATATATATACTAGCTGTTGGGGTGGCGCTTCGCGCCACCCCAACACCTAGTTGGTGGGGGCGCTTCGCGCCCCCCCAAGCCCCCCCTCCGCGCGCGTAAGTCGTTACGCGCCATATTAGTTACGCGCCATTGTAGTTGTGTCCCTATGTCCCACCTGTGAATATAGATATATATATATATATATATATATATATATATATATATATATATATATATATATATATATATATATATATATATATATATATATATATATATATATATATATATATATATATATATATATATATATATATATATATATATATATATATATATGTTTTTAACTACGTAAAACTTGCGAATATACAACATTCTTTGCTGTCCCATTGTCTGTGCATATAAATAGATTGTCAGGTTTACCGACTCTTGAACATGCAACATATAATGGTCCATGGGAAAACAATCCGTATTCAGATCTATACCTCATGATTCTAATGATTGCCCTTGAGCTTTGTTGATGGTGATTGCTAATCGACGATTCCCTGTGTCGCCGTCGTCATTTATATATCCCCGTGTGCCCCCCGGTGTCCCGGTCGTCATTTATATTCCATGTGTTCCGGTCGTCATTTATGTCCCGGTGTCCCAGTCTGTGAATTCTCTTTGAGGGTCCCGGGCGTCATTGATATTCCTTGTGTCCCGGTGTCCAGGTCGTCATTCGTGTCCCGGTGTCCCAGTCTGTATATACATTCGTTTTTGAATTGGTCTTTTTTTTAGGTTTTAGTTTTCTGCCTTTTTTTTAGTTTTTTTTAGTTATACCTCATGATTCTAATGATTGCCCTTGAGCTTTGTTGATGGTGATTGCTAATCGAACATTCTCTGTGTCCCCATCGTCATTTATATATCCCCCTGTGCCCCCCGGCGTCCCCGTTGTAGTTGTGTCCCTGTGTCCCGGTCGTCATTTATATTCCCTGTGCCCCGGTCGTCATTTGTATTCCGGTGTCCCAGTCTGTATATACATTCGTCTTTGAAATGGTAAATGATGAAATAAATTTTTGTATTTTTCTCCTTTTTTTCATTTTAGTTTTTTTTGGTTTTTACATTTTTTAGTTTTTTTAGTTTTTTTTCTTTTTTCTTTTTAGTTTTTTTTTATTTTTATTTTTTTTAGTTTTGTTTTTCTCCTTTATTTTTCTTTTTGTTTCCATTTTTTAGTTTTTTTTATTTTTTAGTTTTTTTGGTTTTTTAGCTTTTTTAGTTTTTTTATTAGTTTTTAGTTTGTTTTTTTCTTTTTAGTTTTTTTGTAGTTTTTTACCTTTTTTTTAGTTTTTTTTTTACTTACGTCCTGGTCGTCATTTATACTCCCTGTGTCCTAGTCATTTATATTCCCTATGTGCCGGTGTCCTGGTCGTCATTTGTGTCCCAATGTAATTTCGTAATGTTGTCAGTCGAAAACATGACGTCAGTCGACACAGAAACATGACGTCACCTGATCCACAGACAGACAGACAGACAACTTATTTTTATATATATAAGATATATATACTAGCTGTTGGGGTGGCGCTTCGCGCCACCCCAACACCTATCTGGTGGGGCGCTTCGCGCCCCCCAAGCCTCCCCGCGCACGTAAGTCGTTACGCGCCATTGTAGTTGTGTCCCTGTGTCCCACCTGTGAATATAGATAGATTTATATATGTGTTTCAAACTACGTAAAAAATTGCGAATAAACAACATTCTTGGCTTTCCCATTGTCTGAGCATATACAAAGCCGTATGTACTAATAATGACGTCATATGCAAACGCTCTTTTTACAAACAAACAAACATGCATCCACACAACTCGTTTTTATAGAGATAGATGGATAGATAGATACAATACAAATTAACTGCGTAAAACTTGCGAATATACAACATTCTTCGCTGTCCAATTGTCGCTGCATATAAATACATTGTCAGGTTTACCGACCCTCGAACATGCAACGTACAATTGTCCATGGGAAAAACAATCAGTATTAAGATCTATACCACAATTTTCTAATGATTGACCTTGAGCTTTGTTAATGGTGATTGCAAATACTAATCGAATTGGGAATTGCAATCTTTTATATTGAAAAAGCAGATCCGTTGGAATCATGGGAATGCGAGGAATAAGAACAGCCTCACCCTCATAAGGCCCTGTCAAGATTGTGGCCTCTATTAGGTTTTCCATTGTTTTTTTTTATGGCAAGTCGCGTACCATTGCAAAGCTTTGGTGGGTTGATATTTCTTAAAAGTATTATTGATACGCCTATTTTTAGTTGTAGCACGTGTGGTGGAAACCCTGAAGGATCTATGGAATTTAAAAATTCAGATGGATAATTAACCGCTTCATTTGGTTCCAAAACTGTGTCGACTGACTTGTAAAGGACTGCCTGGTCTCGAATCTTGGTCAAAACAATATTGTTGATTTCGTGGACGTCTATATTTTTGGGTGCGAGAATCGCTCTTTCAATTAGCCATTTATTATTTTTATAATTTTTTAGAATATTCGGAAATACTTTTTCAATCAATTCATTTTTTGGACGTCACTAAATTACAGAAATCAGCAGGTAGTTGTATACGTCCTGAAATTGAGTCTACTGGGAGCTTTCCGTTTCCAATTGTCAGCAATTGATCTGAAAATATTTGACCAGAGTCATCGTTTTGGAATCGGACACGCATATTTGTAGTTAATTTTAATATTTTTACGTGTGCCCATAAATTAGAATTTTTCAGGCAAGCATTCATTTCGTCTGCAGGAGTTGATCTAGGTATTATAGGTTATGTTTGCCTGAAATCTATCATCGATGAGTTTCAGCAATTCTTAACAACTTTCAGAATCTCTATCACTGATGAAGTACAATTGTAAAAATTTATGATTCTCGCCTGAGAATGGTAGAAGGGACCCTGCTCTATGATAAATTTGCCCTTTTACTTTGAAAGTAGACATAAATTGATCTGGATTTTCGATTTGGGCTCCAAACGACGTCATTTGGAAACATGAGTTGTATTTTCTGATTTGTGACAAAAAACGCTTAGATTCTGACGTAGTTCCAGTAAGGAAAGTCTTCAATGGCTCTGGTGGTGCAGCCAATAGAGGAAGTTTAACTTTTCCTGAGGCGCAACACATTCCCATTGTTTCACCATTGAATTTCAAGGCCTTGCAATAGGGACAAATTTTAGACATTGTCCCGATTTGAACACATCTACTCAAGCTATAATCATCGACTGGGTTGTACCTGAATGCCAGGCGATAACTTTCAGGTTGCTCTGATTCCTCGGCGCGCTTTCTTTTCTTACTTTCTCTATCAGCAGCAAGCCTGATTTCTTGCTGTTCTTGTGATTCCTCGGCACGCTTTCTTTTCTTACTTTCTCTATCAGCAGCAAGCCTGATTTCTTGCTGCTCTTGTAATTCCTCGGCACGCCTTCTTTTTTCACTTTCTCTTTTAGCAGCAAGTCTGCTTCCGCGTTGCTCTGGTAGTTCCTCGGCACGCTTTCTGTTCTTTCTTTCTCTATCAGCCTCAAGCATGTTTCCTTGCTGTTCTTTTGATTCCTCGGCACGCTTTCTGTTCTTTCTTTCTCTATCAGCCTCAAGCCTGTTTCCTTGCTGTTCTTTTGATTCCTCGGCACGCTTTCTGTTCTTTCTTTCTCTATCAGCCTCAAGCCTGTTTCCTTGCTGTTCTTTTGATTCCTCGGCACGCTTTCTTTTCTGACTTTCTCTATCAGCAGCAAGTTTTTTTGGCATAGACTCTTTGAGCATCTTCATCGGCTTTTGCCATTGTAAGTTCATCAGTCATTTTAAACTTAAACATTAATAGATTTCTACGTGAACATATGTCTTAAATATCTAGAATGACGTCACCGTCAAAGCAAAAATGACGACAACTAATTTCATGACGTCAGTCAACACAGAAACATGACGTCACCTGACAGACAGACAGACACACAGACAGACAACTTATTTTTATATATATATAGACTAGCTGTTGGGGTGGCGCTTCGCGCCACCCCAACACCTAGTTGGTGGGGCACTTCGCCCCCCCCCAAGCCCCCCCGCGCGCGTAAGTCGTTACGCGCCATCTTAGTTACGTGCCATTGTAGTTGTGTCCCTGTGTCTCACCTGTGAATGTAGATAGATTTATATATGTGTTTCAAACTACGTAAAAATTGCGAATATACAACATTTTTGGCTTTCCCACTACTTGGAGCTTTCCGTTTCCAATTGCCAGCAATTGATCTGAAAATGTTTGACCAGAGTCATCGTTTTGCAATCGGACACGCATATTTGTAGTTAATTTTAATATTTTTACGTGTGCCCATAAATTAGAATTTTTCAGGCAAGCATTCATTTCGTCTGCAGGAGTTAAACTACGTAAAAATTGCGAATATACAACATTCTTGGCTTTCCTATTGTCTGTGCATATACAAAGCCGTATGTACTAATAATGACGTCATATGCAAACGCTCTTTTTACAAACAAACATGCATACACACAACTCGTTTTTATATAGATAGATAGATAGATAGATACAATACAAATTAACTGCGTAAAACTTGCGAATATACAACATTTTTCGCTGTCCAATTGTCGCTGCATATAAATAGATTGTCAGGTTTACCGACCCTCGAACATGCAACGCACAATTGTCCATGGGAAAAACAATCAGTATTAAGATCTATACCACATTTTTCTAATGATTGACCTTGAGCTTTGTTAATGGTGATTGCAAATGCTAATCGAATTGGGAATTGCAATCTTTTAAATTGAAAAGGCAGATCCGTTGGAATCATGGGAATGCGAGGATTAAGAACAGCCTCACCCTCAAAAGGCCCTGTCAAGATTGTGGCCTCTATTAGGTTTTCCATTGTTTTTTTTTACGGCAAGTCGCGTGCCATTGCAGAGCTTTGGTGGGTTGATATTTCTTAAAAGTATTATTGATACGCCTATTTTTAGTTGTAGCACGTGTGGTGGAAACCCTGAAAGATCTATGGAATTTAAAAATTCAGATGGATAATTAACCGCTTCATTTGGTTCCAAAACTGTGTCGACTGACTTGTAAAGGACTGCCTGGTCTCGAATCTTGGTCAAAGCAATATTGTTGATTTCGTGGACGTCTATATTTTTGGGTGCGAGAATCGCTCTTTCACTTAGCCATTTATTATTTTTATAATTTTTTAGAATATTCGGAAATACTTTTTCAATCAATTCATTTTTGGACGTCACTAAATTACAGAAATCAGCAGGTAGTTGTATACGTCCTGAAATTGAGTCTATCGTATCATAAATGTCTTTTTGTTCCGACGTTAACTTGGAAATGTTATTTTGTACATACGACAATAGATCATTCGTACTGTAACTTTTTTCACGATCCAATTCTACACATGTCGAAACAGCAGCGATACGGTTAGGTGAAGGCATTCCCAAATCCTGAAGAGGTTTGTTTGCCATACGTACGCACAGATCTTCTATAATAACTAAAGTGTAGTTATAAATTTCTGATGTAAAATCAAAAGTCATATCTGACGTCTCTAACTGTTTTTGATGGAGTATATCTTCGGACATTTTTGACTTATATTTTTCCCATAACTCTGCAGGAGCTGATGGAGAGCAAGTTGTTAAAATGATGCCAAACAATGCACGAATTTGACTTGGGGTTGACGTTTCGCACTAATGGGGAATATGGAACAACCCACTGGTTATCTACTTCGATGGTGGTACCGTTGCCATTGTAGGTTCTTCAGTCATTTTACAATTAGAAATTTCTCTTTCAACGGTCTTCTTACAATTAAAAATTTGTCTTTGAACGATATTCTTAAATACCTGTGTCCTGGTCGTCATTTATATTCCCTGTGTCCCGGTCGTCATTTGTGTCCCGGTATCCCAGTCTGTAATTTCTCTTTGAGTGTCCCGGTCGTTATTTATATTCCCTCTGTCCCGGTCGTCATTAGTGTCCCGGTCTGTAATTTCTCTTTGAGTGTTTTTTCTTTTTAGTATTTTTTAGTTTTTTACATTTTTTCTTTTTTCAGTTTTCTTTTTCTTCTTTATTTTTCAGCTTCACTATGAAATACATATCGCCGAACCTTTGTTTTTTTAACTAAAATCTGGTAGGCATTGATGACCTTATCCAAGTCAAAATCCCAAACCCAATCATCATCGCTATCATTTTCAGTTTTGATATGTTTTGACTCTCGCTGTCCAGGTGGATCTTCATCTAACTGCGCGGTTTTGCGTTCTTTAGCCTCAAGCCTGTTTCCTTGCTGTTCTTTTGATTCCTCGGCACGCTTTCTTTTCTGACTTTCTCTCTCAGCAGCAAGTTTTTTGGCATAGACTCTTTGAGCATCTTCATCGGCTTTTGCCATTGTAAGTTCATCAGTCATATATATATATATATATATATATATATATATACATATATATATATATATATATATATATATATATATATATATATATATATATATATATATATATATATATATATATATATATATATATATATATATCTATAACGAAAAGAGAAATCTTTTCTCTTTTATCTATATTCACGGGTGGGACACAGGGACAAAACTACAATGGCGCGTAACTAATATGGCGCGTAACGACTTACGCACGCCGGGGGGCTTGGGGGGGGGCGCTAAGCGCCCCTACCAACTAGAACTTGGGGTGGCGCGAAGCATCACCCCAACAGCTAGTTTTCATATAGATAGATAAGTTGTTTGTGGGTTATGTCTGTCGAGTGAAGTCATGTCGTCATGTCGTCATGAAGTTAGCTGTCGTCATGTTTGTTATGACGATGACGTCATTAAAGGTATTTAAGAAAATCGTTAAAAGACAAATTTTTAATTGTAAGAAGATCGTGGACGGAAACATGTTTAATTGTAAAATGACTGAAGAACCCACAATGGCAACAGCCGAGGAAGCTGCTCAAAGAGTCTATGCCAAAAACTTGCGGCTGATATAGAAAGTAAGAAAAGAAAGCGTGCCGAGGAATCACAAGAACAGCAAGAAAACAGGCTTGCGGCTGATAGAGAAAGTAAGAACAGAAAGCGTGCCGAGGAATCACAATATATATGTATATATATATATATATATATATATATATATATATATATATATATATATATATATATATATATATATATATATATATATATATATATATATATATATATATATATATATATCTATATGTATAAAAATAAGTTGTCTGTGTGTCTGTCGAGTAACGTTACTGTCTGCATATGACGTCTGAATTATTTCATCACATACCAATTCAAAAACGAATGTATTCAAGCCGAAGTAGCTCAGTTTTATAACTACCTGTGTTGGCACAGTGGGTTTGACCTTAGCGTGGTAATACGGGACCCAGAGATCGAACCATGCTGCAGGAATGCACTACAGGGTCGACGCAGGGACCTTAGTAGTCAAGAAGCATCGTTAATCCGATACAAATACAAATACAGTAGCTCAGTTGGTAAAGCGTTATGTTCCAGGTTCTAGTTCCGAGAGGTTCCAGGTTCGAACCTTGGCTTTAGCATTAACACAAAAGAAGAAAAAAACTAAAAAAAAAAAACTAAAAAACAGGTAAAAATTACTAAAAAACTAAAAAAGCTAAAAAACTAAAAAAAAACTAAAATATAAAAAAAATAAAAAAAAATAAAAAAAAGGGTAAAAACAGCAAAAAAACCAAAAAGAAAAAAAAACTAAAAAAAGGAAAAAAACTGAAAAATAAAGGAGAAAAAGAAAACTAAAAAAATAAAAATAAAAAAAACTAAAAAAGGTAAAAACTACAAAAATAACTAAAAGAAAAAAGAAAAAAACAAAAAGCTAAAAAAAGGTATAAACCAAAAAAAAACAAAAAGATAAAAGGAAAAAAACAAAAAATTTATTTCATCATATACCAATTCAAAAACGAATGTATATACAGACCGGGACACAGGGAATATAAATGACGACCGGGACACTCAAAGAGAAATTACAAACTGGGACACCGGGACACAAATGACGACTGGGACGTGTGTGTCGACTGACGTCATGTTTGTGTGTCGACTGACGTCATGTTTGTCGACTATAAATGACGACTAGGACACAGGGACAAAACTACAACGGGGACTCCGGGGGGCACAGGGGTGTATATAAATGACGATGGGGACACAGGGAATGTTTGATTAGCAATCACCATCAACAAAGCTCAAGGGCAATCATTAGAATAATGAGGTATAGATCTGAATACGGAATATTTTTCCCATGGACAATTATATGTTGCATGTTCAAGAGTCGGTAAACCTGACAATCTATTTATATGTACAGACAATGGGACAGCGAAGAATGTTGTATAATCGCAAGTTTTACGTAGTTAAAACATATATATATATATATATATATATATATATCTATATATATAAAAATTAGTTGTCTGTCTGTGGATGTGTGGATCAGGTGACGTCACCTGAAAAAACTGGATCAGGTGACGTCAAAACTGAAAAAACTAAAAAAAGGCAAAAACTACAAAAAAAACTAAAAACTAATAAAAAAAAATAAAAAGCTAAAAAACTAAAAAAACTAAAAAAAGGCAAAAACTACAAAAAAACTAAAAACTAATAAAAAAGCTAAAAAACTAAAAAAACTAAAAAAAGGCAAAAACTACAAAAAAACTAAAAACTAATAAAAAAAATAAAAAAGCTAAAAAACTAAAAAAACTAAAAAAACTAAAAAAAGGTAAAAAACTAAAAAAACTAAAAACTAAAAAAAACTAAAAAAAAGGAAAAAACTGAAAAATAAGCTAAAATAAAGGTAAAAACCAATAAAAAACTAAAAAAAACTGAAAAAACTAAAAAAAGGCAAAAACTACAAAAAAAAACTAAAAACTAATAAAAAAAGTAAAAAAGCTAAAAAACTAAAAAAACTAAAAAAACTAAAAAAAGGTGTAAAACTAAAAAAAATAAAAAATAAAAAAAAAACTAAAAAAAAGGAAAAAACTGAAAAATAAGCTAAAATAAAGGTAAAAACCAATAAAAAACTAAAAAGAAAAAAAGGAAAAAACTAAAAAAATTTTCATCTAAAAAACTAAAAAAAACTAAAAAAGGTAAAAACTAAAAGAACTAAAAAAGAAAAAAATAAATGACGAAACTCAAAGAGAAAGCGACCAGGACAAAAGGAATGTTCGATTAGCAATCAACAAAGCACCGGGACACAGGGAGTATAAATGACGACCAGGACATAAGTAAAAAAAAAAACTATCTATATATATAAAAATAAGTTGTCTGTGGATCTGTGGATCGTGGATCAGGTGACGTCACCTGAAAAAACTGGATCAGGTGACGTCAAAACTGAAAAAACTAAAAAAAGGCAAAAACTACAAAAAAAAACTAAAAACTAATAAAAAAAATAAAAAAGCTAAAAAACTAAAAAAACTAAAAAAAGGCAAAAACTACAAAAAAAACTAAAAACTAATAAAAAAGCTAAAAAACTAAAAAAACAAAAAAAAAGGCAAAAACTACAAAAAAAAACTAAAAACTAATAAAAAAAATAAAAAAGCTAAAAAACTAAAAAAACTAAAAAAACTAAAAAAAGGTAAAAAACTAAAAAAACTAAAAACTAAAAAAAACTAAAAAAAAAAGGAAAAAACTGAAAAATAAGCTAAAATAAAGGTAAAAACCAATAAAAAACTAAAAAAAAAAAACTGAAAAAACTAAAAAAAGGCAAAAACTACAAAAAAACTAAAAACTAATAAAAAAAGTAAAAAAGCTAAAAAACTAAAAAAACTAAAAAAACTAAAAAAACTAAAAAAAGGTAAAAAACTAAAAAAAAATAAAAAATAAAAAAAACTAAAAAAAAAGGAAAAAACTGAAAAATAAGCTAACATAAGGGTAAAAACCAATAAAAAACTAAAAAGAAAAAAAGGAAAAAACTAAAAAAAATTTTCATCTAAAAAACTAAAAAAAAAACTAAAAAAGGTAAAAACTAAAAGAACTAAAAAAGAAAAAAATAAATGACGACACTCAAAGAGAAAGCGACCAGGACAAAAGGAATGTTCGATTAGCAATCAACAAAGCACCGGGACACAGGGAGTATAAATGACGACCAGGACATAAGTAAAAAAAAAAATTAACAAAACTAAAAAGAAGGTAAAAACTACAAAAAAACTAAAAAGAAAAAAAAACTAAAAACTAATAAAAAACTAAAAAATCTAAAAATCTAAATAAACTAAAAAAGAAAAAAAAGGAAAAAAATAAAGGAGAAAAACAAAACTAAAAAACGAATGTATATACAGACCGGTACACCAGGATACAAATGACGACCGGGACACAGGGAATATAAATGACGACCGGGACACAGGGACACAACTACAACGGGGACACCGGGGGAAACAGGGGGATATAAATGACGACCGGGACAAAAAAACTAAAAAGAAAAAAAAACTAAAAACTAATAAAAAAACTAAAAAATCTAAAAATCTAAATAAGCTAAAAAAGAAAAAAAAAGGAAAAAAATAAAGGAGAAAAACAAAACTAAAAAACGAATGTATATACAGACCGGGACACCGGGATACAAATGACGACCGGGACACAGGGAATATAAATGACGACCGGGACACAGGGACACAACTACAACGGGGACACCGGGGGAAACAGGGGGATGTAAATGACGACCGGGACACCAGGACAGGGAATGGTCGATTAGCAATCACCATCAACAAAGCTCAAGGGCAATCATTAGAATCATGAGGTATAGATCTGAATACAGATTGTTTTCCCATGGACCATTATATGTTGCATGTTCAAGAGATAACCATATATATATATATATATATATATATATATATATATATATATATATATATATATATATATATATATATATATATATATATATATATATATATATATATATATATATATATATATATATATCTATATTCACAGGTGGGACATAGGGACACAACTACAATGGCGCGTAACTATTATGGCGCGTAACGACTTACGCGCGCGGGGGGGCTTGGGGGGGGGCGCGAAGCGCCCCCACCAACTAGGTGTTGGGGTGGCGCGAAGCGCCACCCCAACAGCTAGTATATATATATATATATATATATATATATATATATATATATATATATATATATATATATATATCTATATTCACAGGTGGGACAAAGGGATACAACTACAATGGCGCGTAACTAATATGGCGCATAACGACTTACACGCGAGGGGGGGGGGGCTTGGGGGTAAAAAACTACAAAAAAAGGTAAAACTACAAAAAACTAAAAAGAAAAAGAAAAAACTAAAAAATAACTAAAAAAAAGGTAAAAACCAAAAAAAAAACTAAAAAGAAACAAGAGCTAAGAGCTCATATGGCACTTGTGACGAGGCGAGAAGAGCTAAGAGCCAAGAGATCATATGGTATGAGCTCTAACAAAATTCGATGAATCAATAGATTGATTCAAAAGGGAAAATAAGAGGCTTAATGCCGGTCAAGATTTAAAATAAGAGCTCTGAGTCACAAAGTCCTTCTAAATATCAAAATTCATTAAGATCCGATCACCCACTCGCAAGTTATAAATACCTAATTTTTTCTAATTTTTCCTCTCCCTTTTGCCCCCCAGATGGTCGAATCTGGGAAAACGACTTTATCAAGTCAAATTGTGCAGCTCCCCGACACGTCTACCAATTTTCATCGCCCTAGCACCTCCAGAAGCACCGAACTCGCCAAATCACTGAACCCCTCCCCCCAACTCCCCCAAAGAGAGCGAATCCAGGACGATTCTGTCAATCACGTATCAAGGACATTTGTTTACTCTATCCACCAAGCTTCATCCCGATTCCTCCACTCCAAGTGTTTTTCCAAGATTTCCCCCTCCAACTCCCCCCAATGTCAAAAGATCTGGTCGGGATTTGAAATAAGAGCTCAGAGACATGAATTCCTTCTAAAAATCAAATTTCATTACGATCCGATCATCTATTCGTAAGATAAAAATACCCCAATTTTCATGTTTTCCAAGAATTCCGGTTTCCCCCTCCAACTCCCCCGAATGTCACAGGATCTGGTCGGAATTTGAAATTAGAACTTTAAAGCACAAGATCCTTCTAAATATCAAATTTCATTAAGATCTGGTCACCCTTTCGTAAGTTACAAATACCTCAATTTTCAAAATTACCCCCCCCCCCCCAATTCCACCAAAGAGAGCAGATCCGGTCCAGTTATGTCAGTCACGTATCTTAGACAGGTTTCTGTTCTTCACATCCAGTTTCATCCTCATCTCACCGCTTTAAGTATTTTCTAAGATTTCCGGTCCCCCCAACTGCCCCCCCCCCCCGAATTACGCCTGATCCGGTTGAGATTTACAATAAGATATCTGAGTTACGAGGTCCTTCTAAATATGAAGTTTCATGAAGATCCGATCACTCCTTCGTAAGTTAAAAATACGTCACTTTTTCTTATTTTTCAGAATTCCCCCCCCCCCAATTGAGCGGATCCGTTCCAATTATGTAAATCACGTATACAAGACTTCTGCTTATTTTTCCAACCAAGTTTCATCCCAATCCCTCCAATCTAAACGTTTTCCATCATTTTAGGTTTCCCCACTCCAAACTTCCCCCAATTTCACCAGATCCGGTCAGGATTTAAAATAAGAGCTTTGAGACACGATATCCTTCTAAATATCAAATTTCATGGAGATCCAATCACCCGTTCGTAAGTTAAAAATACCTCATTTTTTCTAATTTTTCAGAATACACCCCCCCCAACTACCCCAAAGAGAGCGGATCGATTCTAGTTATGTCAATCATGTATCTAGGACTCGTGTTTTTTCCACCAAGTTTCATCCCGATCCCTCCACTCTAAGTGTTTTCCAAGTTTTAGGTTTCCCCCTCCCAACTCCCCCCCCAATGTCACCAGATCCGGTTGGGTTTAAAATAAGAGCTCTGAGCCACGATATCCTTCTAAATATCAAATTTCATTGAGATCCGATCACCCGTTCATAAGTTAAAAATACTTCATTTTTTTTATTTTTCAGAAATACCCCCCCCCCCCAACTACCCCAAAGAGAGCGAATCCGTTCCGTTTATGTCAATCATCTATCTAGGACTTGTGTTTATTTTTCTCACCATGTTTCATCCCGATCCCTCCACTCTAAGTGTTTCCCAAGTTTTAGGTTTCCCCCTCCCAACTCCCCTCCTCCGTCACCAGATCCGGTCGGGATTTAAAATAAGAGCTCTAAGACACGGTATCCTTCTAAACATCAAATTTCATTGAGATCCGATTACCTGTTCGTAAGTTGAAATACCTCATTTTTTCTAATATTTAAGAATTACTCTCCCCCCAACTACCCCAAAGAGAGTGAATCAGTTCCGATTATGTCAATCATGTATCTGGGACTTTCGCTTATTTTTCCATCAAGTTTCATCCCGATCCCTCCACTCTATGTGTTTTCCAAGATTTTAGGTTCCCCCCCCCTCCAACTCCCCCCAATGTCATCAGATCCGGTCGGGATTTAAAATAAGAGCTCTGAGACACAATATCATTCCAAACATCAAATTTCATTAAGATCCAATCACCCTAAGAATAATGAAGTCAATCAAGTGAAATTAAAAAATTCAGAAAATGCTGTATTTCCCTTCGTAAATTCATTTGAGAGGTCAAGGGCGTTTGAACCAGTGACAAACCAGGTGATTAGCAATGACATTGACCGGAAGGATCAAGTTAATAATGTTGAAATGAAATCAATTATTCATGAACGTAATCCTACTGACAAATCTTCTATTAGTATGGTGGAGGATCAGGCTCCCGAATACAGGAATAACTTAACGGCTTCCGGTTGTATGCTGAATTTGAAAGAGGATAAAGACACCTTTGTTTTAAAGACTAATAAGGTTACTACGAAATTCGATGCAGATATTGAAATTGTTTATGAGAAACTTGTGGCATATGAAAGTGAAGGAAACGGAAGAATTAGCTGGAAAAAAAAATGGTGATCAGCGTGTAATTGAAAATAAAGAAAAAACGAAATCAGTTTGCAAGGATTTTTTACGTGCAAAATGTAACCACGGAAAAAGATGTAATCGGCTCCATATTTGCAAATATTTTCTGACGGGTTCTTGCAATAAAAGTTCGTGCTCGTTTGACCATGTTTCAATTTGTTCTGTTTTTATGTCGGGTCGTTGTTTCGGTTGTGACAAGTATCATCTTTTTATACCAAAGTCGTTTAGTAGGTTATTCTCTAAGCCACAAGCTATACCTTCGCATGTGTACGATGTTAGTTCTAAGAATTTGACAAAAAACAGAGAGGGATTTCCGAGGGAGGCCCCGCCCTTTTTAGGCCAGCGTCGAAAGCACTCACGACCCCATCCTCCCCTTGGTCAGGTTCCTGTCGACATCCATTCTTATCCCCCTGCATTTTCAGCTCTACAATTAAAAAACTCTTCCCGATTACATACTCCCCCGCCTTACCCCTTGTTATCTCCTCCTCCTCTCCGTATACAGAAGTCCTATTTCCTTCCCCCTTACAGTATGCTGCCCCATACTCCCCCTACTCCGCCGCAAACCAGCAATTTCTTGACGGACATGAATCACTATTCCCACCCAGTCCCCCTTTCCCAGCACCTTACGAAACCCCCGCCCATTCGTTTTATCCTTCGTGCCTACCCTGTAAACGTGACTCAGGTCTGAGACTTTTTGCGTCCAATAATTGTCATATAATAAGTCCCCGTGCTTCGTCCATATCTTTGCCCGTCCCCCCACATCCAAATCCCCAAAGCAAATCCTTCTCTTACCCCTCTTCTCCAAAGCATAATAAAATTAAATTAAAACCCTACTCCCCAGGAAATTCTCAAACCCATCAAGTTTCCCTGTCGCGATTCCCCAATCGGTTTGTTTTTCCTAAACTTTTAGTTACTAATGTGGAAAGTCTTAATTTTGAAAAGCTTACTGAACTCGAGGTGGTTTCAGAATCACATTTGATAGATATTATAGCTGTTACTGAAATTCAATCCCATGACCCAGGGCCCCTACACCTGACAAAGTATTCAGAGTTTATTAAACTCCGTCCTTCAGACCACCCACTCGGGAAAAAAGGTGGCGGAGTTCTGTTTTTTACTAAGAGTCACCTTTACCCAAAGGTTATTCAAGTCCCTAACTTATCCGAGTATGATGAAATCCTCTGGCTAAGTGTTAGACCAAAAGTACCCCCTCGTCCATTTAGTATTATTGCAATAGCTGTTTTCTATTACTCCCCAAATCAAAATATCAAGTCAAAATGTAATTTTATCCAGCAATTACAGGCAAGTGCTGATTTTGTTATTTCTAAGTACCCCAATGCTGGCCTTTTTTTAGTTGGCGATGGCAACGACCTTAAAATGGATTCCTTTTGTGCTTCACTTAAAGTAAAACAAATTGTTTAAAACACCGACGACTCGGGGAAATACCTCTCTTGATGTTATTTTAACTAATATGTATGATTTTTACAGCCCTCCCTCAACTCTGCCCCCATTAGGTGGGAGTTATCATCTTTCCATTATTTGTCCCCCTCCTCAACTTTTAAGCATACTTTCTCAAAGACTTATGGCACTTACCGCCCTCTTCAAAATTCTGGTCTTCTTTCTTTTGGTATGTGGCTGAGTACTGAAGATAGGTCCGACATTTATAGTTTACAAAACCTTGATGAGAAAACAGCCACGTTTCATAAAAAGCTAATTGATAAATATCAAATTTGTTTCCCAGAAAAAAGGTTTAAAAGGTGCTCAAGTGACAAATCCTTTAAGCCCTTTAAGGGCTTTTAAGCCCTTGTTGTCCTGTTTAACGAAATTACTAAGTCTGGGCAAATTCCAACAATTTGGAAACAGGGTTTCATTACCCCTTTGAAAAAGAAAAACGGAAAGCCTGGCTTTGATGGCGTTCGACCTATTACGCTTACTCCTATTTTTTCGAAATTGTATGAAGGATTCCTTGCAGATTTACTAAAGGAAAAAATCCTACCTCTTACTAACCTGAAACAATTTGGAAACCTAAAATCAACTTCTACTTCCCACTACCTCGTTTCTCTTATTGACCACATCGTGAAAATCCTCGAAAAACCTAATTCCTGGCTAAACTTAATTTCTATTGACCTTCAGAAAGCCTTTGACCTTGTTAACCAAAATATTTTAATTGAGAAACTAGAAAGCGAGTTCAATACCGATCCCTTACTGGTAAAATTGGTTGCCTCATTTTTAACAAATAGATCACAGGTGGTTAAATACCAGAACCATTACTCATATCCTCTCCCTATCTACAATGTCATACCCCAAGGAACTCTCTTAGGCCCCCCTTTTTTCAGTCATGGTTAACAGCCTTGCGAAGGAAGTTCTTGACCGTTGGAAATTTGTTGATGACCTAACGATTGTTGAAAGTTGCTTCAGAAATTTAATAAGCGACCCTATGAGTATTCTCAATGAAATTGGAAGTGAGGCTTTGGACCTAGATATAACCGTAAACCCCTCTAAGTCCATGATAATGCCGATTTGTTTCCTCAAATCCTCGCCCTGTTTTCTTAATCCTATCCCTCCTGAAATTAATGCATCCTCGGTTAAATTACTTGGAGTCACAATTTCTTCAAATTTAAAGTAGGATATCCACGTTAAAGATATCATTCATAAAGCTAATGCGTCTATCGCCCTCCTTAAGCTCCTAAATAAATATAGCGTCCCCCCTTCTCACTCCTTAAGGTTGTACACGTCTTTCGTCCGTCCGCATCTTGAATATGCTTGTCCAGTTTGGCACCCTGGCATCTCCCGTGAAGAATCAGACAAAATTGAGTCAATCCAAAAAAGAGCCTTGCGAATAATTTTCAAAGAAGGCAAGGTGCCTTACTCTCTGCTCCTAAAAACACTAGTTTGGAAACCCTTGAGCGAAGGAGGTTGTCGTTGTGCCTCCGTTTTTCAAAAAATGCAATAACGAACCCTCGGACGGCAAGTATCTTCCCCAAACGTCACTCACCATCCAGATTAAGACAGCCTCGAGCTGTTTCTGAGCCTATCCCAGTTTTGTCCCCCATTCACTGCGTTACTTCCAGATATGAAAAAACCTTTGTCCCCTTCATCACAGAAAAAATAAATAAAATAGCCAACTAGTTTCTCCCCCCCTTTTTTTCTTTTTCATGTGAGGTGCTTTAGGTCGTTAAACTTATTTGCTTGCCCCCCCCGCTGTTTTGGTTTAGTTTCCCTTTTAATTCGTATGTGTTTTTCGTGTGTTTTATGCTTCGTTCTTTTTTTTGTTAGTTTTTGGACTTTTTTTTAGTGTCCCTTTTAATTTGTAGATTGTATGTTTATTTCTTGTTCTTTTCTGTATTATTAGACTTTTTTAGTCCCCTTCCCTTTTTTTCTGACTTATATATTTTTTTTTTACTCATAATTTGATTATCCATTATTATTAGTGTTTTTTGCTTTGTTTGTTTTATTAGTCGACTCCGAAGTCCGAAATCGGCCCTTTGAGGGCTTGTGAAAGTGATTTTTTTGAAATAAAAACCTTATCTTATCTACCCGCTCATAAGCTAAAAATACTTCGTTTTTTCTTTTTTTTCCGAATTAACCGGCCCCTCAGCCCCCCCCCCCAGATGGTCAAATCGGGAAAACGACTATTTCTAATTTAATCTGGTCCGGTCCCTGATACGCTTGCCAAATTTCATCGTCCTAGCTTACCTGGAAGTGCCTAAAGTAGCAAAACCGGGACTTTAGGTTTCCCCCCTTCAACTCCCCCCAATGTCATCAGATCCGGTCTGGATTTAAAATAAGAGCTCTGAAACACAATATCATTCCAAACATCAAATTTCATTAAGATCCAATCACCCGCTCATAAGTCAAAAATACTTCATTTTTTCTATTTTTGCCAATTAACCGGCCTCCCACTCCCCCCCACCCCAGATGGTCAAATCGGGAAAACGACTATTTCTAATTTAATCTGGTCCTATCCTTGATACGCTTGCCAAATTTCATCGTCCTAGCTTACCTGGAAGTGTCTAAAGTAGCAAAACCGGGACCGACAGACAGACAGACCGACAGAATTGGCGATTGCTATATGTCACTTGGTTAATACCAAGTGCCATAAAAAGGGGAAAAACACAAAAATTTATTTCAACACAATGTTGTTTATTTAAAAACACAACAACTACAACGGGGACGCCGGGGGGCACAGGGGGATATATAAATGACGACGGGGACACATGGAACGTTCGATTAGCAATCACCACCAACAAAGCTCATGGGCAATCATTAGAATCATGAGGTATAACTAAAAAAAACTAAAAAAAGGTAAAAAAACTAAAAACTTAAAAAAAGACCAATTATATTGGTCTTTGGCCCTGAATGTATATACAGACCGGGACACCGGGACACAAATGAGACCGGGACACCGGGACACAGGGAATATAAATGACGACCGGGACACTCAAAGAGAAATTACAGACTGGGAAACCAGGACACAAATGACGACCGGAACACAGGGAATATAAATGACGACCGGGACACAGGGACACACTACAACGGGGACGCCGGGGGCACAGGGGGATATATAAATGACGACGGCGACACAGGGAATGTTCGATTAGCAATCACAATCAACAAAGCTCGAGGGCAATCATTAGAATCATGAGGCATAGATCTGAATACGGATTGTTTTTCCCATGGACAATTATATGTTGCATGTTCAAGAGTCGGTAAACCTGACAATCTATTTATATGCACAGACAATGGGACATCGAAAAATGTTGTATATTCGGAAGTTTTACGTAGTTAAAAACATATATATATATATATATATATATATATATATATATATATATATATATATATATATATATATATATATATATATATATATATATATATATATATATATATATATATATATATATATATATATATATATATATATATATATATATATATATATATATACTAGCTGTTGGTGGGGTGCTTCGCGCCCCCCCTAAGCCCCCCCGCAGGTGTAAGTCGTTACGCGCCATATTAGTTACGCGCCATTGTAGTTGTGTTCCTGTGTCCCATATATATATATATATATATATATATATATATATATATATATATATATATATATATATATATATATATATATATATATATACTAGCTGTTGGGGTGGCGCTTCGCGCCACCCCAACACCTAGTTGGTGGGGCGCTTCGCGCCCCCCCAAGCCCCCCCCGCGCGCGTAAGTCGTCACGCGCCATTGTAGTTGTGTCCCACCTGTGAATAGAGACAGATATAAATATATATGTTTTTAACTACGTAAAACATGCGAATATACAACATTCTTCGTTGTACCATTGTCTGTGCATATAAATAGATTGTCAGGTTTACTGACTCTTGAACATGCAACATATAATTGTCCATGGGAAAAACAATCCGTATTCAGATCTATACCTCATTATTCTAATGATGTGTCCCTGTGTCCCGGTCGTCATTTATATTCCCTGTGTCCCGGTCGTCATTTGTGTCCCGGTGTCCCAGTTTGTAATTTCTCTTTGAGTGTCCCGGTCGTCATTTATATTCCCTGTGTCCCGGTCGTCATTTGTGTCCTGGTGTCCTGGTCTGTAATTTCTATTCGAATAATCCCTGTGTCCCGGTCGTCATTTATATATCCCACCTGTGCCCCCGGCGTCCCCGTTGTAGTTGTGTCCCTGTGTCCTGGTCGTCATTTATAATCCCTGTGTCCCGGTCGTGATTTGTGTCCGGGTGTCCCAGTCTGTAATTTATCTTTGAGGTTCCCGGTCGTCATTTATATTCCCTCTGTCTCGGTCGTCATTTGTATCCTGGTCTGTAATTTCTCTTTGAGTGTTTTTTTTAGTTATTTTTAGTTTTTTACCTTTTTTCTTTTTTCAGTTTTCTTTTTCTTCTTTATTTTTCAGCGTCACTATTTTTAACTTGAATCTGGTTGGCATTGATGACCTTATCCAAGTCAAAATCCCAAACCCAATCATCATCGCTATAATTTTCAGTTTTGATATGTTTTGACTGTCGCTGTTCAGGTGGATTTTCATCTAATTGCGTGGTTTTGCGTTCTTTAGCCTCAAGCCTGTTTCCTTGCTGTTCTTTTGATTCATCGGCACGCTTTCTTTTCTTACTTTCTTTATCAGCCTCAAGCCTGTTTCCTTGCTGTTCTTTTGATTCCTCGGCACGCTTTCTTTTCTTACTTTCTCTATCAGCAGCAAGTTTTTTGGCATAGACTCTTTGAGCATCTTCCTCGGCTGTTGCCATTGTAAGTTCATCAGTCTTTTACAGTTAAACATTAATAGATTTCTACGTGAACGCATGTCTTAAATATCTTTAATGACGTCACCGTCATAACAAAAATGACGACAACTAACTTCATGACGTCAGTCAACACACAAACATGACGTCACCCGACATTGTAGGCTCTTCAGTCATTTTACAATTAAACATTTTTCCGTCCACGATCTTCTTACAATTAAGAATTTGTCTAAGAACGATTTTCTTAAATACTTTTAATGACCTCATCGTCATAACGAACATGACGACAACTAACTTCATTACGACATGATGACATGACGTAAATCGAAAGTTGTGTGTCTGTTGCCCTTGGAGGTTCTTCAGTCATTTTACGATTAAATATTTTTCCGTCCACGATCTTCTTACAATTAAAAATTTGTCTTTGAACGATTTTCTTAAATACTTTTAATGACGTCATCGTCATAACAAACATGACGACAACTAACTTCATGACAACATGAAGACATGATGACATGACGTCACTCGACAGACAGACAGACAGACATAACACACAAACAACTTATTTTTATATATATAGATAGATAGATAGATATATATGTTTTTAACTACGTAAAACTTGCGAATATACAACATTCTTTGATGTCCCATTGTATGTGCATATAAATAGATTGTCAGGTTTACAGACTCTTGAACATGCAACATAAAATTGTCCATGGGAAAAACAATCCTTATTCAGATCTATACCTCATTATTCTAATGATTGCCCTTGAGCTTTGTTGATGGTGATTGCTAATCGAACATTCCCTGTGTCCCGGTCGTCATTTATATTCCCAGTATCCCGGTCGTCATTTGTGTCCCAGTCTGTAATTTCTCTTTGAGCGTCCCGTTCGTCATTTATATTCCCTGTGTCCCGGTCGTCATTTGTGTCCCGGTGTCCCGGTCTGTAATTTATCCTTGAGTGCCCCGGTCGTCATTTATATCTCCCGGTCGTTATTTGTGTCCCAGTGTCCCAGTCGGTAATTTCTCTTTGAGTGTCCCGGTCGTCATTTATATTCCCTGTGTCCCGGCTTTTAGTTTTCTTTTTCTCCTTTATTTTTCAGTTTTTTTCCTTTTTTTAGTTTTTTTTCTTTTTCAGTTTTTAGTTTTTTTTTAGTTTTTTATAACTTTTTAGTTTTTTTTTCTTTTTAGTTTTTTTAGTAGTTTTTACTATGTGCATATAAATAGATTGTCAGGTTAACCGACTCTTGAACATGCAACATAAAATTGTCCATGGGAAAAACAATCCGTATTCAGATCTATACCTCATTATTCTAATGATTGCCCTTGAGCTTTGTTGATGGTGATTGCTAATCGAACATTCCCTGTGTCCCGGTCGTCATTTATATTCCCAGTATCCCGGTCGTCATTTGTGTCCCAGTCTGTAATTTCTCTTTGAGCGTCCCGTTCGTCATTTATATTCCCTGTGTCCCGGTCGTCATTTGTGTACCGGGGTCCCGGTCTGTAATTTATCTTTGAGTGTCCCGGTCGTCATTTATATCTCCCGGTCGTTATTTGTGTCCCAGTGTCCCAGTCAGTAATTTCTCTTTGAGTGTCCCGGTTGTCATTTATATTCCCTGTGTCCCGGCTTTTAGTTTTCTTTTTCTCCTTTCTTTTTCAGTTTTTTCCTTTTTTAGTTTTTTTTCTTTTTCATTTTTCAGTTTTTTTTAGTTTTTCATTACTTTTTAGTTTTTTTTTTCTTTTTAGTTTTTTTAGTAGTTTTTACCTTTTTTTAGTTTTTTTCTTTTTTAGTTTTTAGTTTTTTACCTTTTTTTTGTTTTTTTAGTTTTTTAGCTTTGTCAGTTTTTTTAGTATTTTCTTTTTAGTTTTTTTTGTAGTTTTTACCTTTTTTAGTTTTTTCTTCTTTTGTATTAATGCTAAAGCCAAGGTTCAAACCTGGAGTCTCTCGGACCTAGAACCTGAAACATAACGCTTTACCAACTCAGCTACTTCGGCTTGAATACATTCGTTTTGAGCAGCTTCCTCGGGTGTTGCCATTGTAGGTTCTTCGGTAATTTTACAATTAGAAATTTCTCTTTCAACGATCTTCTTACAATTAAAAATTTGTCTTTGAACGATATTCTTAAATACCTGTGTCCTGGTCGTCATTTATATTCCCTGTGTCCCGGTCGTCATTTGTGTCCCGGTATCCCAGTCTGTAATTTCTCTTTGAGTGTCCCGGTCGTCATTTATATTACCTCTCTCCCGGTCGTCATTTGTGTCCCGGTCTGTAATTTCTCTTTGAGTGTTTTTTCTTTTTAGTTTTTTTAGTTTTTTACCTTTTTTCTTTTTTCAGTTTTCTTTTTCTTCTTTATTTTTCAGCGTCACTATGAAATACATATCGCCGAACCTTTGTTTTTTTTAACTAAAATCTGGTAGGCATTGATGACCTTATCCAAGTCAAAATCCCAAACCCAATCATCATCGCTATCATTTTCAGTTTTGATATGTTATGATTCTCGCTGTCCAGGTGGATTTTCATCTAACTGCGCGGTTTTGCGTTCTTTAGCCGCAAGCCTGTTTTCTTGCTGTTCTTGTGATTCCTCGGCACGCTTTCTTTTCTTACTTTCTCTATCAGCCGCAAGTTTTTTGGCATAGACTCTTTGAGCTGCTTCCTCGGCTGTTGCCATTGTAGGTTCTTCAGTCATTTTACAATTAAACATTTTTCCGTCCACGATCTTCTTACAATTGAAAATTTGTCTTTGAATGATTTTCATAAGTACTTTTAATAACGTCATCGTCATAACAAACATGACGACAACTAACTTCATGACGACATGATGACATGACGTCACTCGACAGACAGACAAACAACTTATTTTTATATATATAGATATATAAAAATAAGTTGTCTGTCTGTCTGTCTGTCTGTCAGGTGACGTCATGTTTCTGTGTCGACTGACGTCATGAAGTTAGTTGTCGTCATTTTTGCTATGACGGTGACGTCATTAAAGATATTTAATCATGAAGTTAGTTGTCGTCATTTTTGCTACGACGGTGACGTCATTAAAGATATTTAAGACATATATGTTCACGTAGAATTCTATTAATGTTTAAGTTTAAAATGACTGATGAATTTACAATGGCAAAAGCCGATGAAGATGCTCAAAGAGTCTATGCCAAAAAACTTGCTGCTGATAGAGAAAGTCAGAAAAGAAAGCGTGCCGAGGAATCAAAAGAACAGCAAGGAAACAGGCTTGAGGCTGATAGAGAAAGAAAGAACAGAAAGCGTGCCGAGGAACTACCAGAGCAACGCGAAAGCAGACTTGCTGCTAAAAGAGAAAGTGAGAAAAGAAGGCTTGCCGAGGAATCACAAGAACAGCAAGAAATCAGGCTTGCTGCTGATAGAGAAAGTAAGAAAAGAAAGCGTGCCGAGGAATCACAAGAACAGCAAGAAATCAGGCTTGCTGCTGATAGAGAAAGTAAGAAAAGAAAGCGTGCCGAGGAATCAGAGCAACCTGAAAGTTATCGCCTGGCATTCAGGTACAGCCCAGTCGATGATTATAGCTTGAGTAGATGTGTTCAAATCGGGACAATGTCTAAAATTTGTCACTATTGCAAGGCCTTGAAATTCAATGGTGAAACAATGGGAATGTGTTGCGCCTCAGGAAAAGTTAAACTTCCTCTATTGGCTGCACCACCAGAGCCATTGAAGACTTTCCTTACTGGAACTACGTCAGAATCTAAGTGTTTTTTGTCAAAAACCAGAAAATACAACTCATGTTTCCAAATGACGTCGTTTGGACCCCAAATCGAAAATCCAGATTAATTTATGTCTACTTTCAAAGTAAAAGGGCAAATTTATCATAGAGCAGGGTCCCTTCTACCATTCTCAGGCGAGAATCATAAATTTTTACAATTGTACTTCATCAGTGATAGAAATTCTGAATTGAATGCACGTTGCGAATTTCTCCCAACGTTGAAAGGACCATCGTTTCCCAATTGCAAAATCTTTTCCACGAAAATAATAATTTAGTGCGTCTGTTTAAAACAGCCATCGATTTGATGTCTACTGATACGCATAAAATTGTTATTTCCGCTGACAAAACGCCTCCTGGCCAACATGTGCGTAGATACAAAGCTCCAACTATCGACGAAGTGGCAATCGTTATGGTCGGTAATCAGTTTTTACCTCGAGATATTATTCTTCATAAGCGAAACGCTCAGTTGTTAAGAATTGCTGAAACTCATCGATGCTACGGATCCCTACAATATCCTATCATTTTTTGGGATGGAGCCGACGGCTATCACTTTAATATTAAATTGATGAATCCAGCCACTAACAAAGAAATGAATAAGAAATGCAGTGCAATGCATTATTATTCCTATAGACTAATGATTCAGCAGGATGAAGAAAATTATATTTTAAAATGCCGTGAATTGTTTCACAAATTTGTCGTTGATATGTATGCTAAAATTGAATCAGAACGTTTGCTATATATCCGCCTGAATCAGACCAAGCTCCGCTCTGAACAATACATTCATTTGCGAGATGCAGTTATAAATGACGGTAATACCACAAACGTTGGAAGATTAACAATTTTACCTTCGTCATATGCTGGCAGTCCCCGTCATATGCATGAATATGCTCAAGATGCTATTGCGTATGTTCGTCTCTATGGTCGTCCAGATTTATTTATTACATTTACATGTAATCAATCTTGGGACGAGATACTGCAGCTTTTACTTCAAGGACAATCGGCGGTTCATAGGCATGACATTACGGCCCGTGTCTTCCGGCAAAAGTTGAAATCACTGATAAACTACATAGTAAAACTTGAAGTGTTTGGGTCAGTGCGATGCTGGATGTACTCAGTGGAATGGCAAAAACGAGGTTTGCCACACGCACATATACCAATCTGGCTACATAAAAAAATTACTTCGAACAAAATTGATGATGTGATTTCCGCTGAAATCTATATATATATATATATATATATATATATATATATATATATATATATATATATAAATAAGTTGTTTGTGGGTTATGTCTGTCTGTCTGTCTGTCGAGTGACGTCGTGTTTGTCCGCATATGACGTCTGAATTATTTCACACTAATACAAAAGAAGAAAAAAAACTAAAAAAGGTAAAAACTACAAAAAAAACTAAAAAGAAAAAAACAACTAGAAAAGCTAAAAAACTAAAAAAAATCTAAAAAAAGGTAAAAAACTAAAAAAAAACTGAAAAAACTAAAAAAAGGCAAAAACTACAAAAAAAACTAAAAACTAATAAAAAAAACTAAAAAAGCTAAAAAACTAAAAAAACAAAAAAAACTAAAAAAAGGTAAAAAACTAAAAAAAAACTAAAAACTAAAAAAGAAAAAAACTAAAAAAAAAGAAAAAAACTGAATAAAAAAAAAAAAAAAAAGAAAACTAAAAAAATATAGATAAAAATAAAAAAACTAAAAAAGATAAAAACTACAAAAAAAAATAAAAAAGCTAAAAAAAAAGGTAAAAACCAATAAAAAAACTAAAAAGAAAAAAAGGAAAAAAAAACTAAAAATTTTTTTCATCATATAATATGACGTCTGAATTATTTCATCATATACCAATTCAAAAACGAATGTATTCAAGCCGATGTAGCTGAGTTGATAAGGCGTTATGTTCCAGGTTCTAGGTTCAAGAGGTTCCAGGTTCGAACCTTGGCTTTGGCATTAACATAAAAGAAGCAAAAATCTAAAGAAGGTAAAAACTACAAAAAAAAAATAAAAAGAAAAAAAGGAAAAAAATCTAAAAAAGCTTAAAAACTAAAAAAAAACTAAAATAAGGTAAAAAACTAAAAAAAAACTAAAAAAAGGAAAAAACCATAAAATAAACTAAAAACTAATAAAAAAAACTAAAAGAATCTAAAAAACTAAAAAAACTAAAAAAGGTAAAAACTAAAAGAACTAAAAAAGAAAAAAAACAAAAAAAGGAAAAAAACTGAAAAATAAAGGAGAAAAAGAAAACTAAAAAAATATAAATAAAAATAAAAAAACTAAAAAGATAAAAACTTCAAAAAAAACTAAAAAGAAAAAAGAAAAAAACTAAAAAACCTAAAAAAAAATGACGACCGGGACGCAGGGACACAACTACAACGGTGACGCCGGGGGCACAGGGGGGATATATAAATGACGACGGGGACACAGGCAATGTTCGATTAGCAATCACCATCAACAAAGCTCAAGGACAATCATTAGAATCATGAGGTATAGATCTGAATATGGATTGTTTTTCCCATGGACAATTATATGTTGCATGTTCAAGAGTCGGTAAACCTGACAATCTAACAGCAGCACAGAAGTATCGAAAGAAGGGACTAAATTGACTTTGCATCCAGTTGAACTTTATCCTTTTCAATCTTAGACATCGTGACGGATGAAAACTCGGAACAATCTATATATATAAAAATAAGTTGTCTGTGTGTGTGTGGGTCTGTCTGTCGGGTGACGTCATGTTTGTGTGTCAACTGACGTCATGTTTCCAACTGACGAAATTACAGACCGGAACATCGGGACACAAATGACGACCGGGACACCGGCACATAGGGAATATAAATGACGACACTCAAAGAGAAAGCGACCGGGACAAAAGGAATGTTCGATTAGCAATCAACAAAGCACCGGGACACAATGACAACCGGGACACAGGGAGTATAAATGACGACCAGGACATAAGTAAAAAAAAAACTAAAAAAACTAAAAAAAGGTAAAAACTACAAAAAAACTAAAAAGAAAAAAAACTAAAAACTAATAAAAAAACTAAAAAAGCAAAAAAACTAAAAAAACTAAAAAAGAAAAAAAATAAAAAAGGAAAAAAATGAAAAATAAAGGAGAAAAACAAAACTAAAAAACGAATGTATATACAGACCGGGACACCGGGATACAAATGACGACCGGGACACAGGGAATATAAATGACGACCGGGACACAGGGACACAACTACAACGGGGACGCCGGGGGGCACAGGGGGATATAAATGACGACCGGGACACAAGGAATATAAATGACGCCCGGGACACTCAAAGAGAAATCACAGACTGGGACACCAGGACACAAATGACGACCGGGACACAGGGAATATAAATGACGACCGGGACACAGGGACAAAACTACAAAGGGGACGCCGGGGGCACAGGGGGATATATAAATGACGATAGCGACACAGGGAATGGTCGATTAGCAATCATCATCAACAAAGCTCAAGGGCAATCATTAGAATCATGAGGTATAGATCTGAATACGGATTTTTTTCCCATGGACCATTATATGTTGCATGTTCAAGAGTCGGTAAACCTGACAATCTGTTTATATGCACAGACAATGGGACAGCAAAGAATGTTGTATATTCGCAAGTTTTACGTAGTTAAAAACATATATATATACATATCTATATTCACAGGTGGGACATAGGGACACAACTACAATGGCGCGTAACTAATATGATACATGGACCTTGCGGTGCACTGAACGAAAATTCACCATGCATGGCCAAAGGAAGGTGCACAAAGCAATATCCTCGACTTTTAGTATAAAACACAATTACTGGCAATGATGGTTACCCACAATATAGAAGAATATCTACTGAAGATGGCGGTAAAACAGCAATAATAAAGAAGCGTAACGGTACCACCATCGAAGTAGATAACCAGTGGGTTGTTCCATATTCCCCATTATTATCAAAAACATTAAATGCACACATAAACGTTGAATACTGTAACTCCGTAAAGGCAATCAAATACATATGTAAATACGTCAACAAAGGCAGTGACATGGTAGTTTTTGGCTTGCAGCCCGAAATCAAAGATTTCGACGAAATCGTACAATATCAGGCTGGAAGAAACTCCCACGTGCAATATTTCCAAATCATCTGGGATGGGTAAAGTATTGCAGCAATGCAAACTTATTATTTGGGATGAGTGCACAATGGCACACAAAAAATCGCTCGAGGCTCTGGATCAATGCTTGAAAGATTTGAGAGGGAAGTCGAAACCCTTTGGCAGCACATTAATATTGCTTGCGGGAGATTTCAGGCAAACATTACCTATAATACCTAGATCAACTCCTGCAGACGAAATGAATGCTTGCCTGAAAAATTCTAATTTATGGGCACACGTAAAAATATTAAAATTAACTACAAATATGCGTGTCCGATTGCAAAACGATGACTCTGGTCAAACATTTTCAGATCAATTGCTGGCAATTGGAAACGGAAAGCTCCCAGTAGACTGAATTTCAGGACGTATACAACTACCTGCTGATCTCTGTAATTTAGTGACGTCCAAAAATGAATTGATTGAAAAAGTATTTCCGAATATTCTAAAAGATTATAAAAATAATAAATGGCTAAGTGAAAGAGCGATTCTCGCACCAAAAAATATAGACGTCCACGAAATCAACAATATTGTTTTGACCAAAATTCAAGACCAGGCAGTCCTTTACAAGTCAGTCGACACAGTTTTGGAACCAAATGAAGCGGTTAATTATCCATCTGAATTTTTAAATTCCATAGATCTTTCAGGGTTTCCACCACACGTGCTACAACTAAAAATAGGCGTACCAATAATACTTTTAAGAAATACCAACCCACCAAAGCTTTGCAATGGCACGCGACTTGCCGTAAAAAAAAAATGGAAAACCTAATAGAGGCCACAATCTTGACAGGGCCTTTTGAGGGTGAGGCTGTTCTTATTCCTCGCATTCCCATGATTGAAACGGATCTGCCTTTTTAATTTAAAAGATTGCAATTCCCAATTCGATTAGCATTTGCAATCACCATTAACAAAGCTCAAGGTCAATCATTAGAAAAATGTGGTATAGATTTTAATACTGATTGTTTTTCCCATGGACAATTTACGTTGCATGTTCGAGGGTCGGTAAACCTGACAATCTATTTATATGCAGGGACAATTGGACAGCGAAGAATGTTGTATATTCGCAAGTTTTACGCAGTTAATTTGTATTGTATCTATCTATCTATCTATCTATATAAAAACGAGTTGTGTGTATGCATGTTTGTTTGTTTGCAAAAAGAGCGTTTGCATATGACGTCATTATTAGTACATACGGCTTTGTATATGCACAGACAATGGGAAAGCCAAGAATGTTTTATATTCGCAATTTTTACGTAGTTTAACTCCTGCAGAAGAAACGAATGCTTGCCTGAAAAATTCTAATTTATGGGCACACGTAAAAATATTAAAATTAACTACAAATATGCGTGTCCGATTGCAAAACGATGACTCTGGTCAAACATTCTCAGATCAATTGCTGGCAATTGGAAACGGAAAGCTCCCGGTAGACTCAATTTCAGGACGTATACAACTACCTGCTGATTTCTGTAATTTAGTGACGTCCAAAAATGAATTGATTGAAAAAGTATTTCCGAATATTCTCAAAAATTATAAAAATAATAAATGGCTAAGTGAAAGAGCGATTCTCGCACCCAAAAATAAAGACGTCCACGAAATCAACAATATTGTTTTGACCAAGATTCGAGACCAGGCAGTCCTTTACAAGTCAGTCGACACTGTTTTGGAACCAAATGAAGCTGTTAATTATCCATCTGAATTTTTAAATTCCATAGATCCTTCAGGGTTTCCACCACACGTGCTACAACTAAAAATAGGCGTACCAATAATACTTTAAAGAAATATCAACCCACCAAAGCTTTGCAATGGCACGCGACTTGCCGTAAAAAAAAACAATGTAAAACCTAATAGAGGCCACAATCTTGACAGGGCCTTTTGAGGGTGAGGCTGTTCTTATTCCTCGCATTCCCATGATTCCAACGGATCTGCCTTTTCAATTTAAAAGATTGCAATTCCCAATTCGATTAGCATTTGCAATAACCATTAACAAAGCTCAAGGTCAATCATTAGAAAAATGTGGTATAGATCTTAATACTGATTGTTTTTCCCATGGACAATTGTACGTTGCATGTTCGAGGGTCGGTAAACCTGACAATCTATTTAAATGCAGCGACAATGGGACAGCGAAGAATGTTGTATATTCGCAAGTTTTACGCAGTTAATTTGTATTGTATCTATCTATCTATCTATCTATATAAAAACGAGTTGTGTGTATGCATGTTTGTTTGTTTGTAAAAAGAGCGTTTACATATGACGTCATTATTAGTACATACGGCTTTGTATATGCAGAGACAATGGGAAAGCCAAGAATGTTGTATATTCGCAATTTTTACGTAGTTTGAAACACATACATAAATCTATCTATATTCACAGGTGGGACACAGGGAAACAACTACAATGGCGCATAACTAATATGGCGCGTAACGACTTACGCGCGCGGGGAGGCTTGGGGGCGCGAAGCGCCCCACCAACTAGGTGTTGGGGTGGCGCGAAGCGCCGCCCCAACAGCTAGTCTATATTAAATTGTTATTTCCGCTGACAAAACGCCTCCTGGCCAACATGTGCGTAGATACAATGCTCCAGCTATCGACGAAGTGGCAATCGTTATGGTCGGTGATCAGTTTTTACCTCGAGATATTATTCTTCATAAGCGAAACACTCAGTTGTTAAGAATTGCTGAAACTCATCGATGCTACGATGCCCTACAATATCCTATCATTTTTTGGGATGGAGCCGACGGCTATCACTTTAATATTAAACTGATGAATCCAGCCACTAACAAGGAAATGAATAAGAAATGCAGTGCAATGCATTATTATTCCTATAGACTAATGATTCGGCAGGATGAAGAAAATTATATTTTAAAATGCCGTGAATTGTTTCACCAATTAGTCGTTGATATGTATGCTAAAATTGAATCAGAACGTTTGCTATATATCCGCCTGAATCAGACCAAGCTCCGCTCTGAACAATACATTCATTTGCGAGATGCAGTTATAAATGACGGTAATACCACAAACGTTGGAAGATTAACAATTTTACCTTCGTCATATGCTGGCAGTCCCCGTCATATGCATGAATATGCTCAAGATGCTATTGCGTATGTTCGTCTCTATGGTCGTCCAGATTTATTTATTACATTTACATGTAATCAATCTTGGGACGAGATACTGCAGCTTTTACTTCAAGGACAATCGGCGGTTCATAGGCATGACATTACGGCCCGTGTCTTCCGGCAAAAGTTGAAATCACTGATAAACTACATTGTAAAACTTGAAGTGTTTGGGTCAGTGCGATGCTGGATGTACTCAGTGGAATGGCAAAAACGAGGTTTGCCACACGCACATATACTAATCTGGCTACATAAGAAAATTACTTCGAACGAAATTGATGATATGATTTCTGCTGAAATACCTGATGAAAATGTCGATAAGGGGTTACATGATATTATTGTAAAAAATATGATCACCATGCATGGCCAAAGGAAGGTGCACAAAGCAATATCCTCGACTTTTAGTATCAAACACAATTACTGGCAATGATGGTTACCCACAATATAGAAGAAGATCTACTGAAGATGGCGGTAAAACAGCAATAATAAAGAAGCGTAACGGTACCACCATCGAAGTAGATAACCAGTGGGTTGTTCCATATTCCCCATTATTATCAAAAACATTTAATGCACACATAAACGTTGAATACTGTAACTCCGTAAAGGCAATCAAATACATATGTAAATACGTCAACAAAGGCAGTGACATGGCAGTTTTTGGCTTGCAGCCCGAAATCAAAGATTTCGATGAAATCGTACAATATCAGGCTGGAAGATACATAAGCAGTAATGAAGCTGTTTGGCGAATTCTCTCATTTCCGATACATGAACGTAGTCCAGCTGTTGTTCACTTAGCAGTACATTTACAGAATGGTCAACGTGTTTATTTCACGGAAACCATCGTGCAACAAAGAGTCCTGAATCCACCGGATACAACATTAACAGCTTTTTTTTCGCTTTGCAAAAATGATTCTTTTGCAAAAAAACTGCTGTATACTGAAGTGCCTTCGTATTACACGTGGAATACTAAAAATAAAGTATTTGAACGTCGAAAGCAGGGTAAGTCAGTCGACGGCCAACCTACCATCTTCAAAGATACCACGATAGGAAGACTCTACACCGTTCACCCCAATCAACATGAATGCTTCTTTCTACGCCTGCTTTTGGTGAATGTACCCGGTCCGACATCCTTTGAGTATTTGAGAACTGTAAATGGTACTATACATGACACTTACCGTAGTGCATGCCAAGCTCTGAATTTATTGGAGAATGACCAACACTGGGATAACTGCATCAATGACGCGTGCGAAACGTCAACTCCAAGTCAAATTCGTGCATTGTTTGGCATCATTTTAACAACTTGCTCTCCATCAGCTCCTACAGAGTTATGGGAAAAATATAAGTCAAAAATGTCCGAAGATATACTCCATCGAAAACAGTTAGAGACGTCAGATATGACTTTTGATTTTATACCAGAAATTTATAACTACACTTTAGTTATTATAGAAGATTTGTGCGTATGTATGGCAAACAAACCTCTTCAGGATTTGGGAATGCCTTCACCTAACCGTATCGCTGCTGTTTCGACATGTGTAGAATTGTATCGTGAACAAAGTTACAGTACGAGTGATCTATTGTCGTATGTACAAAATAACATTTCCAAGTTAACGTCGGAACAAAAAGACATTTATGATACGATAATGCATTGTGTCGATAACAACGTTGGAGAAATTTTCTTTTTGGATGCGCCAGGAGGTACTGGTAAAACGTTTGTGATAAAACTGATTCTGGCATCAATTCGATCAAAAAATGATATAGCGTTGGCAATTGCGTCGTCCGGAATAGCTGCAACATTGCTGCCTGGTGGAAGAACTGCTCATTCCGCTTTGAAATTGCCTCTGAACTTGCATTCTACAGAAACTCCCACGTGCAATATTTCCAAATCATCTGGGATGGGTAAAGTATTGCAGCAATGCAAACTTATTATTTGGGATGAGTGCACAATGGCACACAAAAAATCGCTCGAGGCTCTGGATCAATGCTTGAAAGATTTGCGAGGGAAGTCGAAACCCTTTGGCAGCACATTAATATTGCTTGCGGGAGATTTCAGGCAAACATTACCTATAATACCTAGATCAACTCCTGCAGACGAAATGAATGCTTGCCTGAAAAATTCTAATTTATGGGCACACGTAAAAACATTAAAATTAACTACAAATATGCGTGTCCGATTGCAAAACGATGACTCTGGTCAAACATTTTCAGATCAATTGCTGGCAATGGGAAACGGAAAGCTCCCAGTAGACTCAATTTAAGGACGTATACAACTACCTGCTGATTTCTGTGATTTAGTGACGTCCAAAAATGAATTGATTGAAAAAGTATTTCCGAATATTCTAAAAAATTATAAAAATAATAAATGGCTAAGTGAAAGAGCGATTCTCGCACCCAAAAATATAGACGTCCACGAAATCAACAATATTGTTTTGACCAAGATTCGAGACCAGGCAGTCCTTTACAAGTCAGTCGACACAGTTTTGGAACCAAATGAAGCGGTTAATTATCCATCTGAATTTTTAAATTCCATAGATCTTTCAGGGTTTCCACCACACGTGCTACAACTAAAAATAGGCGTACCAATAATACTTTTAAGAAATATAAACCCACCAAAGCTTTGCAATGGCACTCGACTTGCCGTAAAAAAAAACAATGGAAAACCTAATAGAGGCCACAATCTTGACAGGGCCTTTTGAGGGTGAGGCTGTTCTTATTCCTCGCATTCCCATGATTCCAACGGATCTGCCTTTTCAATTTAAAAGATTGCAATTCCCAATTCGATTAGCATTTGCAATCACCATTAACAAAGCTCAAGGTCAATCATTAGAAAAATGTGGTATAGATCTAATATAGGTAAACCTGACAATCTATTTATATGGAGCGACAATTGGACAGCGAAGAATGTTGTATATTCGCAAGTTTTACGCAGTTAATTTGTATTTTGGAACCAAATGAAGCGGTTAATTATCCATCTGAATTTTTAAATTCCATAGATCCTTCAGGGTTTCCACCACACGTGCTACAACTAAAAATAGGCGTACCAATAATACTTTTAAGAAATATCAACCCACCAAAGCTTTGCAATGGCACGCGACTTGCCGTAAAAAAAAACAATGGAAAACCTAATAGAGGCCACAATCTTGACAGGGCCTTATGAGGGTGAGGCTGTTCTTATTCCTCGCATTCCCATGATTCCAACGGATCTGCTTTTTCAATTTAAAAGATTGCAATTCCCAATTCGATTAGCATTTGCAACCACCATCAACAAAGCTCAAGGGCAATCACTAGAAAAATGCGGTATAGATCTTAATACAGATTGCTTTACCAATGTACAATTGTATGTTGCATCTTTGAGGGTCGGTAAACCTGACAATCTATTTATACGCACAGACAATGGGACAGCGAAGACTGTTGTATATTCACAAGTTTTACGTAGTTAATTTGTATTGTATCTATCTATCTATATAAAAACGAGTTGTGTGTATGCATGTTTGTTTGTTTGTAAAAAGAGCGTTTGCATATGACGTCATTATTAGTACATACGGCTTTGTATATGGACAGACAAAGGGAAAGCCAAGAATGTTGTATATTCGCAATTTTTACGTAGTTTGAAACACATATATAAATCTATCTATATTCACAGGTGGGACACAGGGACACAACTACAATGGCGCGTAACTAATATGGCGCGTAACGACTTACGCGCGCGGGGGGGCTTGGGGGGCGCGAAGCGCCCCACCAACTAGGTGTTGGGGTGGCGCGAAGCGCCACCCCAACAGCTAGTATATATATAAAAATAAGTTGTCTGTCTGTCTGCCTTTCGAGTGACGTCATTATATGACGTCTGAATTATTTCATCATATACCAATTCAAAAACGAATGTCTTCAAGCCGAAGTAGCTGAGTTGGTAAAGCGTTATGTTCCAGGTTCCAGGTCCGAGAGGTTCCAAGTTCGAACCTTGGCTTTAGCATTAATACAAAAGAAGAATAAAAAACTAAAAAAGGTAAAAACTACAAAAAAAAATAAAAAGATAAAACTAAAACGGACACGGGACCGGGACGACCGGGACACTCAAAGAGAAATTACAGACTGGGACACTGGGACACAAATAACGATCGGGAGATATAAATGACGACCGGGACACTCAAAGATAAATTACAGACCGGGACACCGGGACCAGTGCTGCAACAAGTGCTCCAAATTTTTACTTAAGTATCAAGTATTAAGTACTCATTGTGTTTTTACTTAAATATCAAGTAATAAGTACTTTCCAAATTCTTACTTAAGTATCAAATATCAAGTACTTGCCAAAATTGTACTTAAGTAATACTTCAAGTACTTCTTCAAGTACTTATTCTATATATATATATCTATCTATATATATATATATATATATATATATATATATATATATATATATATATATATATATATATATATATATATATATATATATATAAATATAAATATATATATATATATATATATATATATATATATATATATATATATATATATATATATATATATATATATATATATATATATATATATGTATATATATATATATTATATTTCTGATATAAAGCCTATGCTACCTTTTTTTAAAAGCCATTCTGTAGGCTTCTTAGCCCCTTCCCTTGCCTTCAAAATGTCCCCTGTCATTCCACTCTTGGAAATCTTAATCAAGAACCAGAATTTCCGTTTTATTGTTTTTAACCGTTTCCCTTGTTCGGCTGGAACACACCCAATGACGCCCAAGAAAATAATCTGAACCAATTTTCAACACAACGGCTTGAAAGCAAAAGACTTTCAAAACAATTAAGTGCAGTCAAAAAACTCCTGATTGGATCAGACAGATCACATGACAGGATTAACACAGTGCACGTAGAGTTCAACTTCTGGTGATTAGTATTCAGTCAAATCTGGCACGTTTGAAAAAATACACGGTTATTCTGAAGCATGCGGGAATGATAAAAAAAAATATTGAAAATATTATTTTCCCTTGTTTGGCTGGTAGACACCCAACGAAGTCCAAAAAATAATCTGAACCAATTTTCAACACAACGGCTTGAAAGAAAAAGACTATCAAAACAATTAAGTGCAGTCAAAAAACTTCTGACTGGATCAGACAGATCACATGACAGGATTAATACAGTGCACATAGAGTTGAACTTCTGGCGATTAGTGTTCAGTCAAATCTGGCACGTTTGAAAAAATAGAGGGTTATTCTGAAACATGTCGGAATAATGGAACAAATATTGAAAATAGAAAAATAAACTTTGTATTGGCTTTATAACAGATAAAACGTAAAAAAGTAGATCATTCTCTTATTCAATAAGTAAAAACCTTAGCAAAAAAAAACTCAAATTTAAAATTAAGGAGCCAAGTGAGTCAGTTGCAGACTATTTAAATAAGAGAAATTAAAGCTCAATAATCAAAAGCCAAAAATCAATTGATGGCATGTCTCGCCCTCGGCACCTTTACAAGGAAACTGCCTTAAGTTTTCAAGTTAAATTTTAGACACGCTATGAAAATGCATAGTATCTATATCCTTTGGCTGGTTTTCACTCATGCAAGCCGCATGGTGTGTAGTCAATTCAGATGGTCGGTAAAACTCCCTACAAACATATATTATAAAATCACGGGCCTGCAGCAAGCCCACTGATTCAGACGCATTCCATACGGCTGGTCAAACTGCAGAATGAATGAATGAATCAATGAATGAACTTTATTATCCGTAAAAGTATAAAAAAAAACAAAGTACGGAGTATTATAAATAAACAAAAACGATAAACAGCAAGAAAAAAAAATCAAACTAACAAAAGACAACATGGACTAATTGACCAGTATCAATATGGAAAAAAGGCTGCAGAGGGTCGTAAACGTGAATAAAGTAGATAGTCTTTTTACATAAATCATCACTGGAAGACCGAATCCAAGAAGACATGTCTATCAAACCAAATCGAGCAATTATTTTTCTGTTTTGGTGCCATCTAGGAAGCCGGAGCAGGATTTTGCAATATCTGAAATAAGCCGCACGTAGAGTATGGAGATTTTTCTTACGAAACAGATGAGCCATGCCTGATAAAAACAAAAGCACAGGGGCATAATAAGCGTTATAAATCATGCACAAACCGTTGCGGTTGTAACGGCTTTTCTTTGGGGATACGTATGCGACGCGTAGGTTTTTTACGGCTTGATTTACTAGGGATGAAAAGGTAGTGGAAAGTGCTGGACCGAAACACAGACCAAGCCAACTAACTAAAGAAGAACATGGCAGAATTGCAGTCCCAGCAACGAATGGAGCGACCGCATAATGGCCATTAAAACAAAAAAACTCGCATTTAGACGCATTAAGTGACAGTCCAATCTTAGATAGCCCATTGGTTAATATGGTAAAATTGGAAAGCAATCCACGGCGAGTCCGGGGAACAAGAAGAACGTCGTGTGTATATGAAACAGAAGACAAACCAATATTACCGTAAGAAACAGAACTTTTAAGGGGACGCAGGCACGATGCAAGCACACATTTAAATGTACTAGAAGACAATACGGCAGAAGTTGCAACCTATCTATTTCTAGCAGCAGTTTTCACACCATGAAGTGGCAAAAACCATGAGACTAAGTCGAAAATTTTCTGAGAAAAAAGGAATAAAACAAGAGCTAAGAGCTCATATGGCACTTGTGACGAGGTTGGAAGAACCGAGAGCTCATATGGCATGAGCTCTAGCCAAATTATAACAATCGATAGATTAATTAAAAAAAAATCAGAGGTTTAATGTTGGTCGGCATTTAAAGTAAGAGCTCTGAGACACAAGGTCCTTTTAAATATCAAAATTCATTAAGATCCGATCACCCACTCACAAGTTAAAATACCTCATTTTTCTAATTTTTCCTCTCCATTCACCCCCCCCCCCCAGATGGTTGAATCGGGGAAATCAACTTTATCAAGTCAATTTGTGCAGGTCCCTGACACGCCTACCAATTTTCATTGTCCTGTCACGTCCAGAAGTACCGAACTCCCCAAAGCACTGGATCCCCTAACTATCCCAAAGAGAGTGGATCCAGTCCTGTTTCGTCAATCACCTATCTACGACATTTGCTTATTCTACCCACCAAGTTTCATCCCGATCTCTCCACTCTAAACGTTTTCCAAGATTTCTGGTGTCTCCCTCCAACCCTCACCTAATGTCACCAGAACTGGTCGGGGTTTGAAATAAGAGATCTCAGACACGAGTTCCTTCTTAACATCAAATTCAATAATACCTCACGAACGGTCGTCCGCTCTTAAGTTAAAAGTACCTCAATTTTGTAATTTTTCCGAATTAAAACCCCACTCCCCCGCCAGATGGTAGAATCGAGGAAACAACTATTTCAAACTTAATCTGGTCTGGTCTCTGATACGCCTGCCAAATTTCATCGTCCTAGCTTATCTGGAAGTGCCTAAACTAGCAAGACCAGGACTGACAGACCGACAGACCTACAGAATTTGCGATCACTGTATGTCACTTGGTAAATACCAAGTGCCATACAAAGTAATTTTCTCTGGGACTGGAATATTTGGTTGACTTATTTTGGAAAAGGGTTATTTCCAAACTTTGGGCAAGCCATGGGTGGAAGTAGTTATAGCCCTACTAAACTGAAGGAAAACTCAACTTTCTTAAAACTTGAACCCCCACCCCACCCTATTTTAGATAGGGCTTGTGGTATCACAGCTCGATATGAGCCCTGATCCTAGTCATTTTTGGTCTAGTTTTCATTTGAATCCGTTGCTCCATTCGCAAGTTATACTAAATTAAACAAAAAGCTTCACTGAGATCCATCAATCTCTCGCAAGCTACACTGAATTAAATGAAAAGCTCAACTTTTAATAAGCTTGGGTCTCTATCCCAGAACTCAATACATACCATACTCTTAGGCGTCTTTATTGAATTTTCATCGAAATTCAACTCCATATGCAAGTTACAGTGAATTAAATAAAAAGCTCGAATTTTGTTTAACACTTAAAGCCCAATTGCCCTAATTAAGCTCAATTTTAAATCCAAATAGTTCAATTTCAGTACAAATCTGACTGGCGGTTCTCCTGCTATACTCGATTCCACAGAGGGGCGGACAGACAGACAGATCTCAAAAACCTATCTTGATGGATATTTCTTTTCATACTGGACTTTTCAAAGTTATATCATTATTGAAGCTAATCCGATTTCCAACAATGATATTTACTAAGTTTGAAAATTTTGGTTTCTTTTTTTAATGTTTTTGAATTGTTGTAATCCCTTGTCAAAATAGAGAGTCGACATTTATAATTATTGTAAGTTTTTGTTTTTTGGACCTTCCTATTGACATTATATAAACTAATTGCATACAAACCTGTAAGCTTAATCCTCTAGCGAGTTGATTTTATCAAACAAAAAAGCAAACTAATTTTAAACTATTCAGGTATTTTTCTAGTTTGAATTAAAACGTTAAACCTATTGCTCAGGCACCGTACATATTTTGGCAGTTTACATAATAACTTCAGCGATTCAGAACTGAATTTAATAATTTTTTCAACTTTTTTTTATATTCTTAAAAAGACAATGTTTATACTTATAAGCAAAGTAATTTTGTCATGATTTTATTCTAACAACAAATTCTACTAAGCTTCAAACTTTTGATTTTTTTTTAAGGTTTTTGAATTGTTGTAATCCCTTTTTAAAATACATAAGATGTTTTTTGCTATGACTAGTTTTTTGCTCTTTAAACAATTTAGTGTAAACTTTTCCATGCATATGAATCTTCAATTTTCCACATACTTGTGACAAGTGTGACTACATCACTGCAATACTGATGTATATAAAAATGACATCACTCATATAAATATCTTTGTTCCAAAATCAATTACCTTAATTAATTTTCTCAAAATTCTGACCTATCTAGATCGTTTTTTTTTAGGCCAGAATGTCCCAGGAAGCGAATTTTCCAAAAACTAAAGAAAAAAATTAAATAAAAATAAAAAAAGAAAAAACTAAAAGAAAGAAAAAAGAAAAAAACTAAAAAAAAATATAAAAACTAAAAAAGAAAAAAAGTAAAAAAGAAAAAAACTAAAAAAAAGAAAAAACTAAAAAAGAAAAAAAAAGAAAAAAACTAAATAAAAGCTAAAAAAACTAAAAAAACTAAAAAGAAAAAAGAAAAAAAACTAAGAAAAAACTAAAAAAAAAACGGAAAACTAAAAGCAAGGAAAAAAACGACTTCTTGTGATGGTTAATGAAAGGAAAAAGCACGTTTTCGCAAAGACGTTTTGAAAAATGACGCAACGACGTTTTTTGATAGTTAACGAAAAAAAGGCCCACTAATGGGCCTTTGAATACATTGAATTATGCATTAATGCAAGGATTTTGATGCTTTGAATGTGCTACAGTGGGTTAATTTGAATAGAACGAGTAACCCATCCAGGAAAATTGGGTTTTTCAAGCCAAAAACTTTCGGCAAATTGTTTACATATACCATTAGGGATAATATTGTGCTGATGTGGGGGAAAGGAATATAGATTTTGATATGGTCTAAACAGCGCAGAAATTAAGTTGCTAATCGATTTTAAGGTGAGGTAGCTACCAAAACCTAAAAGTAATAGGAGTGTTTTGGGCTATTATATGGCTTTTACCCCTTTCCATTCACATTAAAAATATTTGCACAACAGTCGAAAAAAATGGTAAAAAAAAATATCGCGTTTTTGTGTACGTGACTAGCAGGCAACCTTAAAATTAACAGAACTAATTAGCTAAATTAAGAAAATGAAAATAATACTTCACTGTCAGGCCTTGAATTATAAACTGTACTGCATATGTAAGTTTGATAAGTAATTTAGATTACTGGTCGATTGAAAATCCCATGCTGAATAAACATGGTAATATACCTTTATAATGTATGCATATATTTTGACAAAACAGCCCCTAAGGTAAAGGTTTAACTGAATTGGATATTATGATGTTAACCAGTAACATTTTGTAACTTAGTTTGGCTTTAGACACAAAAACTATTTTCTCGTCATGACAAAAGGAAGATTAATTGATATTGTGGATGGTCAAGAAACACATGAATGCCCTAAGGTAGAAAGCATTTTTTTTTCTGATGTAGTCTTTGAACTATTTAAAAAAAAAGTTAGCTATTACAGTCCGAAGCGACCCGACAATCCTTTTAAGGCTCAGGTGATTTTTTGTGTCAATTACAAAAATTTTTGTTTTTTGAAATAATTAATATAGAAAGCCCAATGTGTTCCACTAGAAACGGTTGTCATTTCTGCTTCCCCTAAAATTCCAATTACTTCATTTGTAATAGTTATTTTTGAAAAATTAGGTCAAGTTAGACTTTTTCTTTTTTAATGGTATGAAAAGATAACAGACCTGAGTTTTCCTTAATCAGTTGCAGATTTTCATGCTAATAAAGATATATATTGCGACCTGGAATTATATTTTTACAACCACGAATGGCTTACAGCAAAACTAATATATACAGCCAAAAAAAACTGGTAGGCTATACACCAATATTTTTTTTTCTTTACTCTGCGTTTTCTAGGAAAATTAATCTCTGGAGTATTAATCCTTGAGTTTTTAGACTGGGTTTTAAACACTTTGAACACATCGAACCTTATCAGTTAAATAAGGAATTTGTTTTGCTTTTTTCAAGACAAAACAATCCCTAACTTTTGTACGCCAGTGCAAACATGGAGGGGGTATGTGTTAATATATACCGGCTTTGTTTTCCTTCAGGTTTAGTCCAAAGGGCCACCTGTGTACATTTGGCTCTAATAATATACATTTCAAATATTTCATGTTATCTCTATAAATAATTCTCCAATGCCACCTACCCCTTAGTCTCTTATCTAGTCTTATATAGGATGAGGTGGTCTAATGAGGTGTTCCTGCTCACATGTTCGTAGGATGAAAAGATAGTACAATGAAAAAATATTTAATGGAGGTTATGCAACGAATGTATCTTACTAAAATACACAATTAAATTCCGGTAGCGTCAATAAGGGTGGTAGGGAGGGAGGTATTCCTTCCTCGAAGACAGTTTCCACCCCCTACCAAGATTTTGAAAATGTCTGGGTTTTTTTATTCTCATTGTCAAACGACATTTTAGGTATTATCATTGAAAAACAACGAAGCTGTCACCCTCTAGGTTTTAAATATACATTTATTTGCTAATATTTGCAAAAATATATGACACTCAAACCATCAGCATAACCGAAGTCTAGGAGAGTTTTCAATTCCAATTTGGTTCAGTGGCAGATCCAGGGGTGGGCACGCCCTCCCCCTTGACGTAGTGGTGGATTTGTGTTTGGGACCGCTTGTTCTGATTTTGGTTAAAACGAAAGTTATTTGTTTTGTAATTAGTTTTAATATTTGAGTTTTCAATAAGTTTTTAATCATTAAGACTGTTTCATTTTGCCAACCAGTTTGAAACAAGGTTTCAGTTACTTTGTGCGGTCTCCGTTAGATTTTACTAATGACGCATACCGCCAAAAAGAATTTAATTCAATTTAGGTTAATCAAGGGAATCTGTCCGTATTACCACAAAAGCCAACTGAGAGGCGAAAATATTCATTTCATTATAACAAGGAGGGAAAATTTTAAATCCTAACCTCCTTTGGCAGTCAAAATGATACTTTAGGATTGTGCTGTCGCAACGGGGCTGAAAAGAACAATATCCACTTCTTTTTATTGTCAAAATATTGTCAAAAAACGCCCCTCTCTTTACGGTAAAGTTTTCTACTGTTCTAAAAACTAGAGTTAAGAGAAAGAGTCAAATTTTAGCGTAAAGATTGGTGCGTTGAGGAGGAAAAGCTCCTTTCATAGACGGAGTAATTTCTGTTCGTTTTAAGTTTTAATGTCGCTCCTTACTTCAGTTAAAAAAACTTGTTTTTTTTAAACTAAGGACTAAAGGGATCTGACGACTTAGGCACTCTCAATTATTAATAAGGCACTCTAATAATGAAAATCTTGTCAACGCACCCTTTCGCCTACCTAAACCATACCATTCTTGTCTTAAAACTTTATCTACAACGTCTCTAAGTCTAAAAAGTAGCATCATATATCATAAAAGGGATTTGCTTCCTAGAGATACCAAGCTAATGTCTCTATATCTACCAAACTCAATCTTGTCAACTTTCTTATAAAGGGGTTTAATTGAAGTTTTCCTAAAACAGCTAGGTACTTTTCCTTTTTTCAAAAATCAAATTCATAATCTTTAGTTGTTCATCTCTATCTTCACAATCACTATATTTCAAAAACTCATTTACCACACTATCAGCACGAGGTCTTTTTCTTTTTTAATCCCTTTAATAGGCTACTGTTTCAGTATTTTTCCTACGGAAAATAAAATAATCTTACTTCACCTTAATCTTCACAGCGTTTTTCATTGTAATCTACAACATTTCGTGTAACTTTGTCACGATTTAACACATTCTCAAAATTTTTTGCATGTCTCTCTTTAACTCTTTCTTTATCACTAATCGAGTCCCTGTTCCTATATTTAATTGGGCCTTACAATATTTTACTGTTATGTGGCCTGGCTGCATCCTCAGATCTTCGGCAGTTTTATCCATGGCATCTACTTCTCACTTCTTTAATTCATAGTTTAACCCCCTCTTTACTTTCTTTACATTCTGCTTATTCAAATATGATCTATCATTCAAATGCTTCTTGCACAAATCCCTCCTCTGTTCTACCAAGCTTAATACGTTTTCACTAATTTTCCTGTAACTGTGATTATAACTTCCTCCCTAAAACACCGTTAGCTACTTCACAGGCCATTTTCCAAAAAACTATTTTCTACATTGACAAATTTTACACTTTCAACTTTTATATTCAACTGTTCATGGTATATATCTCTCAATTTTCATCCTGGAGGTCCCCTCGAAAAAAAAATCATTGATACGTTATTGATCATATTAGTACAATGTTAGTGTCAGTTTATGACCGAGTACTGTATTAGTTTAACTAGTTTCTTATGCCTACAAATTCACAGCAGTCTATAATCATTAGCGGAATGTGATTATGATTTGCACTAAAATATTTGCTTTCTTATGACTGTTTCCTGATAATATTTAGAATATTCTAAATTAAAAGGTTGTAGTATGGAATATTAATGTAAGCTATTTATGTCAGGGTCGAAGGGAGGGCTTGTCTTTTTATAATGAATTTTTGTGCTACTGTGTTTGAATTTGATCACTAGGAAATTATGTTCCCTGAGAACTATAAAACAAAAGTTTTCAATAAGATAGAGGAGGGATAAGTAAATGCATGCGTTCAGACCCGCAAAATACCCTAGTTTTGTGTTCGGTACATGTCAAGCTCGACAATACGTTGGGTATTATTATCACAATCAACTGTCTATTGCAGCGCCAGGCCACCAGAGGCCGGCAAAGCAATACACACTGATCCTCAGGTCCATGCTGTTCAGAGCATCATTCTCTACTCCCTCCCACAAAAAATTCTACATCCTTTAGTGCGTATGATTATGAACGGTTTAGTATGACTTCTTTCTATCCCATTCAAGGATTTATGGCTCTTTTCAAAGTGAAGTAGCAAGGTAAATCAAAAGACATCATGTCTTACCGGTTTATAAAAACGGTCTATCGGTAACATTTAGGCAATGGTGTGGTATATCAAGGTGAAACTCTCTGAGAGCTTTGCCGAGGGGTGGGGGAAAGTGGACGTTTGACCCTGCGTTGGGGAACAGGGAAGAAGTAAATTAGAAGACAGTATATGCATCCTGGTTATCTACATACTGCATTTGCAATGCCTTGGGAACAATGCAGAGGGGGAAGAGTTTAACTTTTCTAGTACTATAGAATCACATAGGCAAGGGACAGAGAGACTTTAAATATAGTGCTGGCGAAGGGGTGTCGAAAATGTTATGTCTCTGATCTACCTGTTTTCACACAATAAGCCCCTATCGGAATTAGGTTTTATTCGTCCAAGTAGCGACGCAAATCGAAAGACGGGATATTGGACGAAATTATGCTAAACGCCATTTGATTTTCTTTTTTTTTTCAACACAGATCAGCTTTAAAACGCTTTAGTACAGAAGATGACATGGAATTACGCGATTTTTTATTTCATGCGAATAATAATCCCACTTTCCATGCACCCAAAATTCTGTAGCAAATTGTTAAGTCGCTCCCAATGACATAGTTATTAGGTTTTCGACTATGCTGAACAAAATAGATATCTCAAAATTTTGATCTGGTGACTTTGGGAAAAAAATGAGCATGGGGGAGCCTAAATGCCCTCTAATTTTTTGGTAACTTAAAATGGTCACTAGCATTTTTCATTTCTGTTAGAAACAGCCCTCTCGCGACATTGTAGGATCCTTTTTATACAATCCTAATAAGGGGGAATCAATGCCAGGTTTGCTTCTCACTCAATTGGACTATCTATCTTGGATTTTTCTACAATTAGCCATGGCATGATGCCCACAACTATTCCATTTTAGTTTTTCCATTTTTAGTTCCAAAACTAGTTTTTTTTAAACTGAAAGTAAGGAGCGACATCAAAACTTAAAACGAACAGAAATTACTCCGTGTATGAAAGGGGCTGTTCCCTTCTCAACGCCCCACTCTTTACGCTAAAGTCCTTACTTTCATTAAAAAAAAACTAGTTTTTTAATTTAATTTCTGAACGTTTTTGAATTAATGCATGTTTGATTTTGGCTCTCTGCACATAAATAATTAAAATGAAATTTGTATATTAATTCTTTTTTTTGGCTGAATGGCTTTCTCTTAGTTTTGATCAGACGATTTTGAGACAAAAGGGTTGGGGGAGAAGGCCTAGTTGCCCTCCAATTTGTCGGTTACTTAAAAAGGCAACTAGAACTTTTAATTTTTAACGAACGTTTTCATTAGCACAAAATACACGTAACTTAAGAACTAACTTACGTAACGAACTTCTATATTCGTATATTTTTATTATGTATAATATGAGGGGGTGTGTCCCCTCGTTAATACCTCGCTCTTACACTAAAGCTTAAATTTTGTCCCAATTCCTTAAGAATGATTTCTGAATCCCAAAGGCCGTAGAATAAATAGTTGAAATTACTAAAAATGCTTTAGTATAAAGAGCGAGGTATTTAGGAGATGAACCCCTCATATGCGTATAAATCTCTCTTTGTTTTAAGTTCTAATGCTGCTCCTTCTTTCAGTTGAAGAAGCTTTTTTATATTTATTTTTTCATTGTTTTTTTATAATAATGCTAGAAAATCCTGCGCCCCCTTCATTGGATTTTCCTTCCCCCATGACAAATGCTTTCAAGAAAATATCCTCTTACGTAGGCCCCTTAACCCCCCCCCAGCCAAAAAAAATCCCTTAAAACGTCTTTACACTTCCTAATAACCATTACTGTATGTAAACACTGGTCAAAGTTTGTAACTTGCAGCCCCTCCCCCGAGGACTCTGGGGGAGTAAGTCATCCCCAAAGACATAGTTATTAAGTTTTTCGACCATGCTGAACAAAGTGGCAATCTCAAAATTTTGATCTGTTGAATTTGGGAAAAAATGGGCGTGGGAGTGGGCCTAGGTGTCCTCCAATTTACATTCTAAAAAATTTAGAGCCAATTACAAAGCGAATCAAACATTTGTCTAAATGCACTTTTGTTGCTTTTTTACCAGTCGGGTAAATGTAAATCTAATATTCTAATCTAACATTCTAGGACCACTTGGTCGATACGATGACCATTGGAAAAACAAAAATAAATAAACACGCATCCGATCGGTCTTCTGGCAAAAAATACGAAGTTCCGCATTTTTGTAGATAAGAGCTTGAAACTTCTACAATGGGGTTCTTTGATACGTTGATTGCGATGTTATGATTTTCGTTAAGATTCTATTACCATTAGGGGGTGTTTCCCCCTATTTTCCAAAGTAAGGCAAGTTTCTCAGGCTCGTGGCTTTTGATGAGTTAGACTAAATTTGATGAAACATATATATTTAAAATCAACATAAAAATCCGATTTTTTATGTATCTCTTAGTATCAAAATTCTATTTTTTAGAGTTTCGTTTACTATTGAGCCGGTTCGCTCCTTACTACAGTTCGTAACCACTAACTGTTTGAAAAGCAGTGCAAAAAAAACAGTGAAAAGCAAAAAAAAACAAATAAACACGCATCCGTGATCTGTCTTCTGGCAAAAAATGCAAAATTCCTCATTTTCAAACAGTTCGTGGTAACGAACTGTAGTAAGGAGCGACCCGGCTCAAAAGTAACCGAAACTCTAAAAATGGAATTTTGATACCAACAGTTACATCAAAAGAATCGTATTTTAATGCTGATTTTAAATATATAAGTTTCATCAAGATCAGTTATACACATAAAAAGTTACGAGCCTGAGAAAATGTGCCTCATTTTAACAAATAGGGGGAAACATCCCTAAAAGTCATACAATCTTAACGAAAATTACACCATTAGGTTCAGCGTATCAGACAACCTTATTGTAGAAGTTTTAAGCTCCTATCTACAAAAATGTGGAGTTTCGCATTTTTTGCCAGAAGACAAATCACGGATGCGTGTTTATTTGTTTGTTTTTTTGTTGCTTTTTTCCCCAGGGGTGATCGTATCGACTGAGTGGTCCTAGAATGTCGCGAAAGGGCTCATTCTAACGGAAATTAAAAGTTCTAGTGCCTTTTTTAAGTGACCAAAAATTGGAGGGCACCTAGGCCCCCTCCCACGCTCATTTTTCCCAAAAGTCACTGGATCAAATTTCTGAGATAGCCATTTTATTCACCATAGTCGAAAACATAATAATTGTGTCTTTAGGGACGACTTACTCCCCCAAAGTCCCAGTGGGAGGGGCTACAAGTTACAAACTTTGACCTGTGTACATATAGTAATGGTTACTGGGAAGTGTACAGGCGTTTTCAGGAGGATTTTTTTGGTTTAGGGGGAGACTTGAGGGGGGGTTACGTGGGAGGATATTTCCATGGAGAAGCTTCACATGGGGGAAGATAATTTCAATGAAGGGGGCGCAGGATTTTCTAGTATAATTTGAAAAAGTAATGGAAAAATAAATATGAAGAGTTTTTTCTAATGAAAGTAAGGAGCAGCATTAAAACTTAAAACGAATAAAAATTATTACGCATATGAGGGGTTTACCCCCTCGTTATCCCTCACTCTTTACGCTAACGTATTTTTAGTAGTTTCAACTATTTATTCTACAGCCTTTGTGATTCAGAGGTCATTCTTAAGGAATTGGGACAAAATCTAAGCTTTAGTGTAAAGAGCGAGGTATCGACGAGGGTTGAACCGCCTCATACACGCAATAAAAACATACGAAAATAGAAGGTCGTTACGTAAGTTAATTCGTAAGTTACGTATATTTTTTACCAATGAAAACGTTTGTAAAAAATTAAAAGTTCTAGTTGCTTTTTAAAGTAATCAAAAACTTGGAGAGCAACTAGGCCTCCTCCCTCGCTCCTTTTTTCCCAAAATCATCCGATTATTTGCAATTAATGAATATGCAAATTTCGTTTTAATTATTTATGTGCGGAGAGCCGAGATCAAAACATGCATTAATTCAAAAACGCCCAGAAATTAAGTAAAAAAAAACAAGTTTTTAAATGAAAGTAAGGAGCAACATTAAAACTTAAAACGAACAGAAATTAATCCGTATATGAAAGGGGCTTTTCCTCCTCAACGCCCCGCTCTTTACGATAAAGTTTCTTACTGTTTTAAAAATAGAGTTAAGAGAAAGAGTCAAACTTTAGCGTAAAGAGCGGGCGTTGAGGGGGAAAAGCTCCTTTCATATACGGAGTAATTTCTGTTGGTTTTAAGTTTTAATGTTGCTCCTTACTTTCATTTAAAAAAAACTTGTTTTTTTTTATTTAATTGTAGATAGGAGCCTGAAACTTCAACAGTACGGTTTTCTGATACGCTGAAGCTGATGGTGTGATTTTCGTAAGATCCTATGACTTCTAGTATGTGTTTCCCCCTATTTTCTAAAATAAGGCAAATTTTTCTCAGGCTTGTTACTTTTGATGGGTAACACTGAAATTAATGAAACTTATATATTTAAAATCAGCATAAAAATTCAATCCTTTTGATTTTGATATTGGTATCAAAATTCCGTTTTTAGAGTTTCAATTACTATTGAGCCGGGTCTCGCCTTACTACAGTTCGTTATCACGAACTGTTTGATAAGGAGGCCAAAGGTTTGATTCTAATTGAATAAATAAAATTGAAAAAGTAGAATTATCTTATAAAAAGAAATTGAATAAGTGATATTTGAATAGTGTAATGTATTTCCATTTTAATGCTGTAATAACTGGGAAAGAGACTATTTGGAATAATATATTGCTTTCAGTGAAGCGCCAATGACGCAGTAGGCTTTAGATTTTTAAACTTTGGAAAGGAGGCAGTAGCTAAATTCTTGTTTGCAGTGAAACTAAATCTGTCGTGAACGGTCTTGGGAAGAAATAAGGTTAAACTAAATATCAGGTATATAATGATGTCAACTGCTGAAAAGCCAATCAGTTCAAAATTTGATTGTTATAATTGTCTTATTATAGTTTCATTTTTTGTTTTCAATTTTGTAATATTATTTATTATTTTATTTATTTATTTTTATATTATTATTTTAATATTATTATTTATTATTTTTTATTTATTTATAATTATAATTTTAATTATAATTTTATTGAATATTATAATAATTAATAAATATTTTAAAATTAATAAATTAAAATTAATAAATTAATAAAAATTTAATTATTTTATTTTATTTACTTAATATTTAATATAATTAATTAAAATTATATTTTATAATTAATTATAATTTTATTTATAATTATTAATTATTATGTTTTATATTATAATATTATTTATTTTTATTATTTAATATTTCAATATGTAAGAAAATGTTTGTAATAAAGCACCATTTTCAGTAAAGCGTCAGTGACGCAGTAGGTTTTAGACTTTTACAGCTAGGGAAGGAGGCTGTACCCATACTGTTCTTTGAATTGAGTTTTGTTCGTTTCAATCTTAATTTCCATATTTAATTAAAGCTTTATTCATTTTAAGGTTTATTTATTCATTTATATTAGTAGGCCTACATGTTGTATGTTTGTTTGCTATGATTGTTTATTTAGTTTCTGTTCGTTTTGGGTTTCATTTATGCTATAATCTATATATATAAAAATAAGTTGTCTGTGTGTGGATCTGTGGATGGATCAGGTGACGTCACCTGAAAAAACTGGATCAGGTGACGTCACCTGAAAAAACTGGATCAGGTGACGTCAAAACTGAAAAAACTAAAAAAGGCAAAAACTACAAAAAAAGCTAAAAACTAATAAAAAAAATAAAAAAGCTAAAAAACTAAAAAAACTAAAAAAAGGCAAAAACTACAAAAAAAAAACTAAAAACTAATGAAAAAGCTAAAAAACTAAAAAAACTAAAAAAAGTAAAAAAAGGCAAAAACTACAAAAAAAACTAAAAACTAATTAAAAAAATAAAAAAGCTAAAAAACTAAAAAAACTAAAAAAACTAAAAAAAGGTAAAAAACTAAAAAAACTAAAAACTAAAAAAAAGCTAAAAAAAAGGAAAAAACTGAAAAATAAGCTAAAATAAAGGTAAAAACCAATAAAAAACTAAAAAAAAACTGAAAAAACTAAAAAAAGGCAAAAACTACAAAAAAAAACTAAAAACTAATAAAAAAAAGTAAAAAAGCTAAAAAACTAAAAAAACTAAAAAAAACTAAAAAAGGTAAAAAACTAAAAAAAATAAAAAATAAAAAAAAACTAAAAAAAAAGGAAAAAACTGAAAAATAAGCTAAAATAAAGGTAAAAACCAATAAAAATTTTCATCTAAAAAACTAAAAAAAAAACTAAAAAAGGTAAAAACTAAAAGAACTAAAAAAGAAAAAAATAAATGACGACACTCAAAGAGAAAGCGACCAGGACAAAAGGAATGTTCGATTAGCAATCAACAAAGCACCGGGACACAGGGAGTATAAATGACGACCAGGACATAAGTAAAAAAAAAAACTAACAAAACTAAAAAGAAGGTAAAAACTACAAAAAAACTAAAAAGAAAAAAAAACTAAAAACTAATAAAAAAACTAAAAAATCTAAAAATCTAAATAAACTAAAAAAGAAAAAAAAAGGAAAAAAATAAAGGAGAAAAACAAAACTAAAAAACGAATGTATATACAGACCGGGACACCGGGATACAAATGACGACCGGGACACAGGGAATATAAATGACGACCGGGACACAGGGACACAACTACAACGGGGACACCGGGGGAAACAGGGGGATATAAATGACGACCGGGAAACCGGGACAGGGAATGGTCGATTAGCAATCACCATCAACAAAGCTCAAGGGCAATCATTAGAATCATGAGGTATAGATCTGAATACAGATTGTTTTCCCATGGACCATTATATGTTGCATGTTCAAGAGTCGGTAAACCTGACAATCTATTTATATGCAAAGACAATGGGACAGCAAAGAATGTTGTATATTCGCAAGTTTTACGTAGTTAAAACCATATATATATATATATATATATATATATATATATATATATATATATATATATATATATATATATATATATATATATATATATATATATATATATATATATATATATATATATATATATATATATCTATATTCACAGGTGGGACATAGGGACACAACTACAATGGCGCGTAACTATTATGGCGCGTAACTATTATGGCGCGTAACGACTTACGCGCGCGGGGGGGCTTGGGGGGGGGCGCGAAGCGCCCCCACCAACTAGGTGTTGGGGTGACGCGAAGCGCCACCCCAACAGCTAGTAGTAAAATATTTGTGTTCGTTTTAAGCTTGATGTGTATATTCGGTTTAAGCTGTACTCTTTTAAAGATTTATTTATTTATTTATATTAACGCAACAAAAGAATAAAAATAAAAGCAAAACAGAACCAGAAGAATGAAAATTAGGAATAATGCAAGAAGAGATAAGAAAACTAGAAAAAACATTTTGTTTAAACCAAATAAAATTGAACTCCCCCCCTCCCGCACAAGAAAACCCATGTATTTAATACCCATGTATTTAAATACCCATGTATTTAAGCTATCCCAACCAAATCCGGGTAACAAGAGTCAAGCCTAATATAGGTTAGATTTTAATTACTTTTAGTTATAATGAAGAACAATTCTGAATTTAGCCTTCTCTTCTTCATTTGATTAGTCTTAATCCCTTTTTTCTTATTGTTAGACGTTTCTGTTAGTTTCTGGTTTTTATCAGCATTGAACATGCCTCGTTCGATGTGCATATTTTATATAAAAAATTAGCGTTCTTTTTTGTATCTTTCCTTGCTGTTTTCTGGCCGGCATTAACCCCTGGAAAATACCAACCCCCCCCCCGCCGCAAAAAATACCACCCAACCCCCCACCCACCCCCGCGGGAAATACCCCCAAGAAATAGCCCTCCATGGATCTCTTTGGTAAATTCCACCCTCATACAAAGGACTAGAACTCTCAATTTCTGATCTAATAAGCACAACCGAAGCATCTGCCACCTTCAGTTAGAGGTGTAAATGAGGAAGGGACAGCCTTCCTCCTCTATGGAATAAATTCTGCTCATTTTGGGGTTTAGTGTAATTCTTTACTTTCGTAATAACAGCGTAGGCCAGAAATATTCCCGGATATCGTAAGGGAGTAGACATCAATTTCACATTATTGATGCGTTCTTTAAGATGTCTTTTTTACCATCCCCCCTCTAAAAACGTTTCTTGGAAAACACCCTTTTGCTGCCTTTTTGCTGGGAAACTTTTCCACTAAGAAGGGAATAACCGGTATGATTTAAGAACAATCAGAAATTAAAGTCTTTTTCCATTGAAAGTGCACCAAGAAAAATTCAAAAACCTTACTAAAGAAAACTAAAAGTTTGAAGCCTAGTAGGTATCGTTGTTAGAAATTGGACTTGGCTTAGTAATCAAATATCTTTGAAAAGGCAGCAATATGAAAAGACAGCAAGTTATCTCAAATTGTCTGCAGTTAGAAGACAAGCGACAATGAGACTCCATATATAGTGTCTTTTCAATTTAATGTCTTTTCACACTGGACTTTTCAAGATATTTGATTCTAATCCAATTTCTACCAACGATATATACTAAGCTTGAAACTTTTGGTTTTCTTTTTTAAGGTTTTTGAAGTGTTGTAATCCCTTGTCAAAATAGAGAATCATCATTGTAATAATTGCAAATTTTCTTTTTCTAGGCCTTCCTACTGACATTTTATAACTGATTGCGTTCAAACTTGTAAGCTTAATCACGTTGAGAGTTGATTTTATCAAACAAACAAAAAACTAGATTTTAAATTTTCAGGTTTTTTTTCTAGTTTGGATTAATACTTTAAAAATATTGCTCAGGCACCGTAAATACCTTTGCAGTTTACATAATAACTTTAGCGATTCTGAACGGAACTTAAAAAAATTTCGAATTTTTTCATGTTTTTAAAGACGTTACTTATACTTATAAGAAAATAAATTCGGTAATGAAGTTTTTCCAACAATGGTTTCTAATAAGCCTCCAACTTTTGGTTTTCTTTTTCAATGCTTTAAATTGCTGCAATCTCTTGTTAAAATGTATACAAATATTTTTACAATTACCAGTTTTTTGCTCTTTACGCAATTTAATGTCTTTTCGTACTGAAGTCTATTCAAAGATTTTTGCTTATTACAGCAAGTCCGATTTCTAACAACGATTTCTACTGAGCTTGAAACTTTTGGTTTTCTTTTTTAAGGTTTCCGAATTGTTGTAATCCTTTCAACATATATGCAAATATTTTTAAAGTTCTTACCTATCTAGATCGTTTTTTTAGGCCAGAATATCCCAGGACGCCAATTTTCCCGAAAAAATATGGAGCCGTTTTCGAAAAAAAATATAGATGGTTTCATTAGAGCACAAATCACACTCTGGTATTTAGAGGGTTTGGTTTGACATGATTATTTAATTTGATTTCTATTCTTTTTGGGATACATTTATTTATTTTTAGATGAATAAATTTCTATGTTTGAAACAATAAAATTCTAACATATTTAGTGTTTGAAACGATTATTCGTTTCAATTTCTGGTCGTTTTAGTTTAATTTATTCATCTACAGCAATTTTTGTTCAAGTTTAAAGTATAAATTATTTGACTTCATATCTGCTCCTCTAAAATTTGTGCATGGATCCTTTACCTTTCTTTTTTTAAACTCCTTTTGTGGAAATGTTTTTTAAAATCAATTTTGAAGATAAAGTTGTGTCGCAGGAGCTTTAATGCTCAAGGACGAACATTTGTTTAAAATTTGCGCATGGATCCTTTACCTTTCTTTTTTTAAACTCCTTTTGTGGAAATGTTTTTTAAAATCAATTTTGAAGATGAAGTTGTGTCGCAGGAGCTTTAATGCTCAAGGACGAACATTTGTTGTCGTATTTACGCCCAAAGTGGGTTTGAAAATGAGAAGTAATTAAAATGCTGATGAGAATTTAATCATTGCCCTCAAGTGCCCAAAGAAACATTGAAACAGGTTGTTCAACAAAAAAATTCGAACTTTATTTTTGGCATCGGTAATGGGTTGCTCCTTTTGATACTTGTTCGAAATTATGTAAAAGCCTACTTTAGTTTCATCAGAACTTTTGTTAGAGAAGTTAACATGGTAGTGACATACGATTTTATCAATCTTAATGGGAAAATAAAATCTGCTTTCGATCAAGCAGAACAGGTAAAAACTTTAAATTAAAATATAATTGAGTAATATGAATTAGTCTGTCTATAGACTAGCATTTTAGAAGATTATTTAAACCTCTAAAACAGGCAAGTGTGGGGAAACAGATTTCAGGGTAAAGGAGTAAATCTGTCAAATCAATAACAACAGGCGTAGCCTATATAGCAAGATTTTAATGGATGCTGAGACCAAAAACAGCTAAAATAAGCGAAGTTACAAGCTGCAAAAATTTCAGCTCAAGCTGCTGAAGCTCAGGCTACTAAAATTCTTCGCTAAAACAATTAGCCCAGACAAAGCACATGAGAATAAATAAATATCTAGTATTATAGCCTATTTTTAGCCTATTTTTAGGCTAATTTCAGGTCAGAGTTTTGCAAATCTTAAATAAGTTTATAAATCTTTTTTTTATAAATCTTAAATTTTGCAAATCTTAATAATCTTAAATCTTAAATAATTCTATGACTGTTTTGGATTGTGAATATTCATCTTTGACTTGCAGGTAAAATGATGGTTGTACCTATTGGTGGCATTAGACATGAACCACCTCAGCCCCCCCCCACTAAGTTATAGAAAATGCAAACTTGTTTATTTCGGTTACTTAATTTTACTTATGCAATGGAAAAATATAGACTTTAGGCAGAGCTTCCCCCTATCCAAAACATCTTGAACTCTTCTCAGTCAAAATGAATTGACAGGATTTTTACCAAAATGCTTTTTCTTTAATGTATAAAGCCTCACTACCTTTATTTTGGCGGGTTTCCATCTTTTGTTTTTTCTTTCTTTTTTACAGACAAGGTTTGGTGCTATTTTGTATTTTCTAGATCTCTTCAGATGGAGTTTATATCCTAGAAGACAGAAGTGAAAAGACAGCATACATTGTGTTCTCTCTTAAGGAAGAAGTGGGAGCATTGGCAAAGGCTTTGAAAATCTTTGAGGTACAAATTGTCTTGTTTATTACTCCCTTGAAATCTGGTTGCTTGAATTATGTAACTTAGCTTTCAGATTTTGGTCGGCTCAAACAGAAAGTACCACTAATCCTTCAATAGCACCAAAAAGGGCACACCAGGAGGAAACACCAGAGAAAACGCGATAGAGGCAACAATTTTGACAGAGCCTTCCAAGGGTGAGGCTGTTCTTATTCCTCGCATTCTCATAATTCCAACGGATCTGCCTTTTCAATTGAAAAGATTGCAATTCCCATTTTGATTACCATTTGCAATCACCATCAACAAAGCTCAAGGGCAATCATAAGAAAAAATGCGATATAGATCTTAATATGGATTGTTTTTCCCACGGAAAATTATATGTTGCATGCTCAAGAGTCGGTAAACCGGACAATCTATTTATATGCACAGACAATGGAACAGCGAAGAATGTTGTATATCCACAAGTTTTACGCAGTTAAAAATTAGCACATATCCGTTGTATATACATATGAGAATCCATATATAGAAGCCTGCCGCGTGCCACTAGATGGAGACAGGCGGCAAAGCCGCCTGGTCCCAGCTAGTTCCAAATAAAAGGTAGCTAAAAGTGAAATCCCATCTCCATACTGGTAAGAAGGACCGCTCACAAAAATTAAAATACTTGACCCGTAGGTTTTGAGGTTTTAGGCAACCCATATCCGATAGAAATATCCGCTGGCTATCCCCTCCCCTATTTGGTGGTTTTTAATAATAAAGTACCATAAAAACGTCAGTAACATACACTCAGCCATTCATTTTGTTTTGACTGTATGTATACTTAGTGATGACTGTGGCACCACTCGGCAGAATGACCTCTAATGCTGAGAGGGTATTTACATTGGTTTTTAATATTTCTAGACCATTTGCCTTTCTCGATATCCTTTCAGCCTTAATCGGGCCAACATATATGTTTAGTGGTTCACAATTTCAGAATTCAGCACTTAGCTGTGATAAGGTCTAAAACTCGTAAGTCTAAAACTATAAGGTCTAAAACTATAAGACCTTACTGATAAGGTCTAAAACTCGTATCTTGCCAATAATTCCAAACTGATTGGCGATCTCAGAATTTCTGCTTGACAGCATTGTGGTCTTGTTCGTGCTTGAAACTTAGTAGCACAAAGTGGCACTTAGTAGCACAAAGTGGCTTTGCTGCGCCACGATCTCTTTCGCTAATTAGAAAGGGTATTAAGGCTTTTAATTTCCGTTGACATAAAAAAACCACGTTGATTTTTTTTTCGCAGGAAATCTTATCAAATTGCTTCATCATGGTCTAAAAAGAGGAAATATATCGATTTATTTAATGTCGTAAAGTGACTTGGCTACTGTTTCGATGTATGAAAATAAGAAATAGAATACATTTCTGGCAGTATATCATTTCAGATCCCCTATCGATATCCCCATTCACAGTTTTTTTTTTTTTTTTGGGATGTATCACAATTCTCTCGCCAGTCATGGAAGCCATTGTGCTTTAATAACGTTACATTAAGATGATATTCACTTTTGATCAGGAGCTGCGGCCTTCAACATGCACAACAAGCAGCATACAATGGTGCGTCCTTGCCAGATCGAGAACTTGAACACAGCACCGTTTTTACTTAAATATTAAATAAATAAAAAAACAAGTTTTTTAACGGAAAGTAAGGAGCGACATTAAAACTTAAAACGAACAGAAATTACTTCTTATGTGAAAGGGGCTTCTTCCTGATCAACGCCCCGCTCTTTACGCTAAAGTTTAACTCTTTTTCTTAACTCTACTTTTTAAAACAGTAAAAAACTTTAGCTTAAAGAGCGGGGCATTAATGAGGAAGTAGCCCCTTTCACATACGAATTAATTTCTGTTTGTTTTAAGTTTTAATGTCGCTCCTTACTTTCCGTTAAAAAAAACTTTTTTTTTTAATTTAATTTCTGAACGTTTTTGAATCAATGCATGTTTTGATTTTGGCTCTCTGCAGATGAATAATTAAAACCAAATTTGCATATTTATTTTTTTTACTAACTGGCTTTCTCATAGCTTTGATCGAACGATTTTGAGAAAAAAGAAGCGGGGGAGGAGGCCTAGTTGCCCTCCGATTTTTGGTTACTTAGAAAGGCAACTAGAACTTTTAATTTTTACTAATGTTTTTATTAGTAAAAGATATACGTAACTTATAAATTAGCTTACGGAACAAACTTCTGTATTCTCATGTTTTTATTACGTACTAGCTCTTGGTGTGGCGCTTCGCGCCACGCCAACACCTAGTTGGAGGGGGAGCTCCGCCCCCCCCCCCAAGCTCCCCCACTCGCGTAAGTCGTTACGTGCCGTATTAGCTACGTGCCATTGTAGTTGTGTCCCTGTGTCCCACCTGTGAATATAGATAGTTCTTTTCCATTTTCTCTACCACTCTATATTAATCAAGTATTCAATAATACAATCTGTATTAACATGTTTTTTTAGTTTTTTTAAATGATTGCCATTGAGCTGTGTTTTTTTCTCTCTTTTTTCCTCTTTTATTTTTTTATTATTTTCAGTTTTTTCTTTTTTTAGTTGCTAATCGAATTGGGAATTGCTAATCTTTTAAACTGAAAAGGCCGTTGGAATCATGGGAATGCGAGGAATAACAACAGCCTCACCCTCGGAAGGCCCTGTCAAAATTGTTGCCTCTATTCCGTTTCCCATTTTTTTTTTTTTTTTTTTTTTTTTACGGCAAGTCGCATGCCATTGCAAAGCTTTGGTGGATTAATATTTGGCAACAGCAACAGTTCTTACGCCTATTTTTAGTTGTAGCACGTGTGGTGGAAACCCTGGGAGATACAGGGAATTTAAAAATTCTGATGGATAGTTGACCGCTTCATTTGATTCCAGAACTGTGTCGACTGACTTGTAAATGACTGCCTGGTCTCGAATCTTGGTCAGAATAATATTGTTGATTTCGCGGACGTCTTTGTTCTTGGCTGCCAGAATCGCTCGTTCACTTAGCAATTTATGATTTTTATAATTGGTTAGAATATTCGGAAATACCTTTACAACCAAATCATTTTTTGACGTCACTAAATTACAGAATGCAGGAGGCAGTTGTATACGTCCTGAAATTGAGTCAACTGGGAATATTCCATTTCCAATTGTCAGCAACTGATCTGAAAATGTTTCACCAGAGTGATTGTTTTGCAATCGGACACGCATATTTAAAATTAATTTTAATGTATTTACGTGTGCCCATAAATATGAATTTTTCAGGCAAGCATTTATTTCATCCGCTGGTGTCGATCTAGGAATATTAGGTAATGTTTTGCCTGAAATCTCCGGCAAGCAATATTAATGTGCTGCCAAAGGGTTTAGAATTTCCTCGCAAATCTTGCAATGATCGCTCGAGAGCCTTGAGCGATTTTTGTGCGCCATTGTGCACTTGTCCCAAACAATAAGTTTGCATTGCTGCAATACTTTACCTATCCCAGTTGATTTGGTAATGTTGCACATGGGAGTTTCTGTAGATTGCATACTCAGAGGCAATTCCAAAGCATTGCTGCCACCAGGCAGCAACGTTGCAGCTATTCCGGACAACGCAATGGCCAACTCTGTCATTTTTGGATTGAATTGATGCCAGAAGCAATCTAATTAGAAACTTTTTACCAGTACCTCCTGGTGCATCCAAGAAGATGTCTCCAACTTGGTTATCGACACAATGCATTATCTGATCATAAATGCCTTTTTGTTCAGACGCTAACTTAGAAATATTTGTTTGTACATACGACAATAGATCAATTGTGTTGTAACTTTGTTCACGATCCCATTCTACACATGTAGAAATAGAAGCAGTACGATTAAGTGAAGGCATTCCCAAATGCTTATTGAAGTTTATTTTGCAATAAATAAGCACAAATCTTCAATCATAACTAAAGTGCAGTTAAAAATTTCTGTTGTAAGGTTCAAGGTCATATCTGACCTCTCTAGTCGTATTCAGTGGAGTATATCCTCTGCCATTTGCGATTTGCATTTCTCCCATAACTCTGTGGGAGATGAAGGAGAGCAACTTTTGCCGGAAGACACGGGCCGTAATGTCATGTCTATGAACGAGCGATTGTCCAGGATGTAAAAGCTGTTGTATCTAATCCCAAAACGGATTATATGTAAATGTAATAAATGACGAGTCATTAATCTATAGGCATAATATTTCATTGCGCTTCATGCTTCATTTCTTATCCATTTCTTTGTTAGTGGCTGGATTTATCAGTTTAATATTAAAATGATAGTCGTCGGCTCCATCCCAAAAAATGATTGGATATTGTAGGGCATCGTAGCATCGATGAGTTTCAGCAATTCTGGTCAACTGATTGTTTCACCTATAAAGAATAATATCTAGAGGTAAGAACTGATCACCGACCATAACGATTGCCACTTCGTTGATAGTTGGAGCATTGTATCTACGCACATGTTCAGCAGTAGGCGCTCTGTCAGCGGAAATAACAATTTTATGCGTATCAGTAGGCATCAATTCGATTGCTGTTTTGAACAGAAGCACTAAATTAATATTTTTGTGGAAAAGATGTTGCAGCTGGAGACGATAGTCCTTTCAATGTTGTTTTTTTTTATCGTCGGCATCACTTTCAAGTTGTTTGGTTTGTTTTACCTTGGCTTGTCTTCGTCACTATGAAATACATATCGCCGAACCTTTATTTTGTTAACTAAAATCTGGTAAGCATTGAAGACCTTATCCCAGTCTTCCTTTACTTTACAAGCACTTCCCTTACTTCTCTCGCAAGTGAACCTTCAATCTAGAGAAAATGGGAACAGATAATTGGTGCAAATATGAATTTTTCTACAATCCTATCCTGTGCTTTGTACAGAAAAATCTTGCTAAAGGAGTTTCGCCCGATACAATAAAAGAGTACATGGCCGATTTCTTCGAGTCTTCTTCTCATTGTGAGACCTGTTAATTGTTTTTTTTAAAGCTTTATCCGAATGAAGTCCCATCGAAGCGCGTAGGAGCCAATGCTGCATTAAACTGTGCTTCGGACATTATTTCTTCGCTTGTAAAGTGCGATTCCCAGAATATAAAGCTTCCGGACTTTGTTATCAAATGTCCCAGCGAAGTGTCAATGATCCCTGTTGATGCCTTCAGTACCCTCAGTGCCAAGGTGAACTCTTGTCTTGAGCAGCTGCGTGATATTGCATCCAAGATTACTGAGGGCCAGCTCAAGCTTGTAGCCCCTACTCAAAATACGAAAAAATCGTCCTACGCTGTCGTTGTAAGAAACCCAACACCGGAACTCAGCAACCCTATCCTTCGCATGAAGAAGCTCGAAAAGTTGGATGGTCACGGCGGGATCGTGAATCTGAAATCTAGGTCACACAGCAGAAGCTGGGCTGTGATGGTACGCGATAAGCACTCAGCCGACACGCTGGCTGCAGCTGTTACTAGCTCTATTCCAAACGTTGAAGCCAAAGTAATTGATAAAAAGCCTTTAGCTGTTGTCTGTGAAATACCCCATAACTATCCAAGACTTGATTTAGAGGCTTCAGTAGAGGGACTTATTAGTGGTAATAAAATCGGCAATTCTCGCACTTTTCGCCCCGAGTTTATCAACAAAACCGCTTTGAACGCGGTACTGGAGTCAGGAATCCGTATTGGGTACAAAATTTTTCGTGCTAAGCCCTTTCAATCCATTCCGCGTCGATGCTTTCGCTGCCAGAGTACTGATCACCTGATTGGAGCTTGTCCCCGCTCACCAGCACATCCCAAGTTTTCCAGATGTTCTGGACCTCATGTGAATTCCAAGGAAAACCCTTGCCAAGTATCGCCAAAATGTGCAAATGTCATTATGGAACACGTAAATTTTAGTCTGAAATGCAAAGTTCTCCGATCGACTCTCAACAACGCTAAAAAATGAATGCTCAAACTCTGTTTAGCTTTGTGTCCCTTAATATTAATGGTACAAAAGACAAGGATCTACTGATTAGTGGGCTGCTTGAAAATGATATTGTGTTTTTACAGGAGCACCTTCTTTCTAAAGTGAATGTTGATAGCCTAAAGCGTTTTTGGACCCACTATACCTTCTTGAGAGCCACCCAGAAAACCCGTGGTAGACCATCAGGAGGTCTGGCCATCTATTTCAGACATAAGACTCTTAGACACTTTTATAAATTTTTATAATTTTTATAAGATATATATTTTTTAATTTGTTATAAGACACATAGCGATAAAATGTGGTGATACCGCATTTATAAACATTTATTTATAAACATTTATAAACATTTAAACATTTAGAATATTTAGTATAAATCCTACAATGCCAGAAGAAACAGCCTAGAAATCAAATCGTGCCAGAAATTTTAGTATGAATCCTACAATGGCAGAAGAAACAGCCTAGGAATCAATTCGTGCCAGAAATTTTAGTTTAAATCCTACAATGGCAGAAGAAAACGCCGAGGAAGCGGCTTAAAGAGATAATACCAAAAGGCTTGCGGCTAAAAGAGAAAGTAAGAAAAGAAAGCATAACGAGGAATCACAAGAACAACGTGAAAACAGGGTTGCGGCTCAAAGAGAAAGTACCCAAAAAAATCGTGCCGAGGAATCACAAGAACAACGTGGAAACAGGCTCGCGGCTCAAAGAGATAATGCAAAAAGAAAGTGTACCGAGGAATTACAAGAAAAACGTGAAAATAGGGCTGAGGCTCAAAGAGATAATGCCAAAAGAAAGCGTGCCGAGGAGTCACAAGAGCAACGTAAGAATTATCGCCTGGCATTCAGGTACAGCCCAGTCAATGATTATAGCTTGAGTAGATGTGTTCAAATCGGGACCATGTCTAAAATTTGTCCCTATTGCAAGGCCTTGAAATTTAATGGTGAAACAATGGGAATCTGTTGCGCCTCAGGAAAAATTAAACTTTTTCAACTGGCTGCACCACCAAAGCCATTGAAGACTTTGCTTACTAGAACTACGTCAGAATCTAAGCGTTTTTTATTAAACAACCAAAATATAACTCATGTTTCCAAATGACGTCGTTTGGTGCCCAAATCGAAAATCAAGATCAATTTATGCCTACTTTCAAAGTAAAAGGGCAAATTTATCATAGAGCAGGGTCCCTTCTACCATGCTCAGGTGAGAATCATAAATTTTTACAACTGTAGTTCATCAGTGATAGCAATTCTGAATTGAATGCACGTTGCGAAATCTCTCCCAACGTTGAAAGGACTATCGTTACTCAATTGCAACACCTTTTCCACGAAAATAATGATTTAGTGAATCTGTTCAAAACAGCAATCGATTTGATGCCTACTGATACGCATAAAATTGTTATTTCCGCTGACAAAACGCCTACTGGCGAACATGTGCATAGATACAATGCTTCAACTATTGACGAAGTGGCAATTGTTATGGTCAGTGATCAGTTTTTATCTCGAGATATTATTCTTCATAAGCAAAACGCTCAGCTGGTAAGAATTGCTGAAACTCATTGATGCTACGATGCCCAACAATATTCTATCATTCTTTGGGATGGAGCCGACGGCTATCCCTTTAATAATAAATTGATAGATCCATCCTCTAACAAACAAACGGATAAGAAATGCAACGCAATGAATTATTATTCCTATAGACTAATGATTTGTCACAATAAAGAAAATTATATTTTAAAATGCCGTCAATTTTTTCACCAATACATCGTTGATATGTATGCAAAGGCTGAATCAGAACGTTTGCTATTTATCCGTCTGAATCAGACCAAGCTCCGCTCTGAACAATACATTCATTTGCGAGATGCAGTTGTAAATGACAGTAATACCAATAACGTTGGAAGATTAACGATTTTACCTTCGTCATATGCTGGCAGTCCCCGTCATATGCATGAATATGCTCAAGATGCTATTGTGTATGTTTGTCTCTATGGTCTTCCAGATTTATTTATTACATTTACATGTAATCAATCTTGGTACGAGATAGAGGAGCTTTTATTTCAAGGACATTGGGCGGTTCATAGACATGACATTACGGCCCGTGTCTTTCAGCAAAAGGTGAAATCACTGATAAACAACATAGTAAAACTTAAAGCGTTTGGGTGAGTGTGATGCTGGATGTACTCAGTGGAATGGCAAAAACGAGGATTGCCACACGCACATTATAATCTGGCTACATGATAAAATTACTTCTAATGAAATTGACGATGTGATTTCCACTGAAAAATCTGATGAAAATGTCGATAAGGGCTTATATGATATTGTGGTAAAATAATATGATGCATGGACCTTGCGGTGCACTGAATGAAAAATCACCATGCATGGCCAAAGGAAGGTGCACAAAGCAATATCCTAGACTTTTAGTACCCTACACAATTACGGCAATGATGGCTACCCACTATATAGAAGAAGATCTACTGAAGATGGCGGTAAAACAGCAATAATAAAGAAGCATAACGGTACCACCATCGAAGTAGATAACCAGTGGGTTGTTCCATATTCACCTTTATTATCAAAAACATTTAATGCACACATAAACGTTGAATACTGTAACTCCGTAAAGGCAATCAAATACATATGTAAATACGTCAACAAAGGCAGTGACATGGCAGTTTTTGACTTGCAGTCCGAAATCAGTGATATTGATGAAATTGTACAATATCAGGCTGGAAGATATATAAGCAGTAATGAAACTTTTTGGTGAATTCTTTCGTTTCCGATACTTGAACGAAGTCCAGCTGTTGTTCACTTAGCGGCACATTTACAGAATGGACAACGTGTTTATTTTTCGGAATCCAACGTGCAACAAAGAGCCCTGACTCCACGGATACAACGTTAACTGCTTTCTTTTTGTTATTTCAAAATGATTCTTTTGCAAAAAAACTACTGTATACTGAAGTGTCTTCGTATTACACGTGGAATGCTAAAAAGAAATCATTCGAACGTCGAAAACAGGGTAAGTCAGTCGACGGTCAACCTACCATCTTCAAATGTACCACGATAGGAAGACTCTACACCATTCACCCCCATCAACATGAATGCTTCTTTCACCCCCTGCTTTTGGTGATTTACCCGGTCCGACGTCCTTTGACTGTTTGAGAACTGTAAACGGTACTATTCACGACACTTACCGTAGTGCATGCCAAGCTCTGAATTTATTGGAGAATGACCAACACAGGGATAACTGTATCAATGACGCGTGCGAAACGTCAACTCCATGTCAAATTCGTGCATTGTTTGGAATCATACTAACTACTCGCCCTCCTTCAGCTCCTACAAAGTTAAGGGAGAAATATAAATCGAAAATGGCCGAGGATATACTCCAGCGAAAACGGTTAGAGACGTCAGATATGACCTTTGATTTTACATCAGAAATTTATAACTACGCTCTAGATATTATTGAAGATTTGTATGTATATATGGTAAACAAACCTCTTCAGTGTTTGGGAATAAGTTCACCTAATCGTAACTCTGCTGTTTCGACATGTGTATAATTGGATCTTGGAACAAATTGGAACAAAGTTACAAAACGAGTGATCTATTGTCGTATGTACAAAATAATATTTCTATGTTAACGTCTGAGCAAAAAGACATTTATGATAAGATAATGCATTGTGTAGATAACAACGTTGGAGAAATCTTCTTTTTTGATGCGCCAGGCGGTACTTGTAAAACGTTTGGGATAAGATTGATTTTGGCATCAATTCGATTAAAAAATGACACAGCGTTGGCAATTGCGTCATCCGGGATAGCTGCAACGTTGCTGCCTGGTGGAAGAACTGCTCATTCCTCTTTGAAATTGCCTCTGAATTCGTATTCTACAGAAACTCCCATGTGCAATATTTCCAGATCATCTGGGATGGGTAAAATATTGCAGCAATGCAAACTTATTATTTGGGACGAGTGCACAATGGCACACAAAAAATCGCTCGATGCTCTGGAGTAATCATTGCTAGATTTTGCGAGGAAACTCGAAACCCTTTGGCAGCACATTAATATGCCGGAGATTTCAGGCAAACATTACCTATAATACCTAAATCAACCCCTGCTGATGAAATGAATGCTTTCCTGAAAAATTCTAATTTATGGACACGCGTAAAGACATTAAAATTTACTATAAATATGCGTGTCCGATTGCAAAACGATGACTCTGGTGAAATATTTTCAGATCAATTGCTGGCAATTGGAAACGGAAAGCTCCCAGTAGACTCAATTTCTGGACGTATACAACTGCCTGCTGAATTTTGTAATTTAGTAACGTCCAAAAATTAATTTGTTGACAAGGTATTTCCGAATATTCAAACCAATTATAAAAATCATAGATGGCTCAGTGAACCAGCGATTCTGGCAGTCAAGAATAAAGACGTCCACGAAATCAACAATATTATTTTGACCAAGATTCGAGATCAGGAAGTAATTTACGAGTCAGTCGATACAGTTCTGGAACAAAATGAAGCGGTTAATTATCCATCTGAATTTTTAAATTCTCTGGATCTCCCAGGGTTTCTACCACACTTGATACAATTAAAAATAGGCGTACCAATAATATTGTTACGAAATATTAACCCACTAAAACTTTGCAACGGCACGCTACTTGCCGTAAAAAAACAACAATGGAAAACGTAATAGAATCAACAATCTTGACAGGGCCTTTTGATGGTGAGGCTGTTTTTATTTATCGCATTCCCATGATTCCAACGGATCTGTCTTTTCAAATTAAAAGATTGCAATTTCCAATTCGATTAGCATTTGCAATCACCATCAACAGAACTCAAGGGCAATTATTAGAAAAATGCTGTATAGATCTTAATACAGATTGTTTTTCCCATGGACAATTGTATGTTGCATGTTCGAGGGACGGTAAGCCTGACAATCTGTTTATATGCACAGACAGTGGGACAACGAAGAATCTTGTATATTATCAAGTTTTACGTAGTTAATTTATAGTGTATATGTACATCTATCTATCATTCTATCTATATAAAAATAAGTTGTATGTATGCATGTTTGTTTGTTTGTAAAAAGAGGGTTTCCATATGACGTCATTATAAGTATATAAGGCTTTGTATATGCACAGACAATAGGACAGCGAAGAATGTTGTATATTCGCAAGTTTTACGTAGTTAAAAACATCTATATATATATATATATATATATATATATATATATATATATATATATATATATATATATATATATATATATATATATATATATATATATATATATATATATCTATATATATAAAAATAAGTTGTCTGTCTGTGGATCTGTGGATCAGGTGACGTCATGTTTCTGTGTCGGCTGACGTCATGAAATTAGTTGTCGTCATTTTTGCTTTGACGATGCTTAGTATATTGTAAAACACATTAATTTGGTTAATAATATACCATTTAAAACACCAAAATGAACATGCTGGAGTAGTCACTCGGTGAGAGAGGGTGTCAGAACGGAGAATGAAGGTCCCAGGTTCAAATCCTGGTTAGGCTAAAAAAGGTAAAAAACTAAAAACTAAAAAAAAAAACTGAAAAAACTAAAAAAAGGCAAAAACTTACAAAAAAACTAAAAACTAATAAAAAAAAATAAAAAAGCTAAAAAGCTAAAAAACTAAAAAAAACTAAAAAAAACTAAAAAAACAAAAAACTAAAAAAAAAAACTTAAAAAAAGGAAAAAACTGAAAAATAGAAGAGAAAAAGAAAACTAATAAAATTAAGAATAAAAAAAAATAAAAAAGATAAAAACTAAAAAAAAAAGTAAGAAGAAAAAACGAAAAAAATTAAAAAAGCTAAAAAAAAAGGTAAAAGCCAATAAAAAGAAAAAAAGGAAAAACCGCGCAGTTAGATGAAGATCCACCTGGACAGCGAGAGTCAAAACATATCAAAACTGAAAATGATAGCAATGATGATTGGGTTTAGGATCTTGACTTGGATAAGGTCATCAATGCCTACCAGATTTTAGTTAAAAAAACAAAGGTTCGGCGATATGTATTTCATAGTGAAGCTGAAAAATAAAGAAGAAAAAGAAAACTGAAAAAAGAAAAAATGTAAAAAACTAAAAAATACTAAAAAGAAAAAACACTCAAAGAGAAATTACAGACCGGGACACAAATGACGACCGGGGCAGATGGAATATAAATAACGACCGGGACACTCAAGGAGAAATTACAGACTGGGATACCGGGACACAAATGACGACCGGGACACAGACAATATAAATGACGACCAGGACACAGGTATTTAAGAATATCGTTCAAAGACAAATTTTTAATTGTAAGAAGACCGTTGAAAGAGAAATTTCTAATTGTAAAATGACTGAAGAACCTACAATGGCAACACCCGAGGAAGCTGCTCAAAACGAATGTATTCACGCTGAAGTAGCTGAGTTGGTAAAGCGTTATGTTTCAGGTTCTAGGTCCGAGAGGCTCCAGGTTTGAACCTTGGCTTTAGCATTAATACAAAAGAAGAAAAAACTAAAAAAGGTAAAAACTACAAAAAAACTAAAACGAAAATATATATATATATTTATATATATCATCTTTTCCACAAAAATAATAATTTAGTGCTTCTGCTTAAAAACAGCAATCGAATTGATGCCTCCTGATACGCAACTATCAACAAAGTGGCAATCGTTGTGGTCGGTGATCAGTTCTTACCTTGAGATAATATTCTTTATAGTTGTCTGTCTGTCTGTGGATCAGGTGACATCATGTTTCTGTGTCGACTGACGTCATGAAGTTAGTTGTCGTCATTTTGCTATGACGGTGACGTCATTAAAGATATTTAAGACATATATGTTCACGTAAAAATCTATTAATGTTTAAGTTTAAAATGACTGATGAACTTACAATGGCAAAAGTCGACGAAGATGCTCAAAGAGTCTATGCCACAAAACTTGCTGCTGATAGAGAAAGTCAGAAAAGAAAGCGTGCCGAGGAATCAAAAGAACAGCAAGGAAACAGGCTTGAGGCTAAAGAACGCAAGACCGCGCAGTTAGATGAAGATCCACCTGGACAGCGAGAGTCAAAACATATCAAAACTGAAAATGATAGCGATGATATTTTATATATATTGTCTGTCTGTGTAACGATGACTCTGGTCAAACATTTTCAGATCAATTGCTGGCAATTGGAAACGGAAAGCTCCCAGTAGTGGGAAAGCCAAGAATGTTGTATATTCGCAATTTTTACGTAGTTTGAAACACATATATAAATCTATCTATATTCACAGGTGGGACACAGGGACACAACTACAATAGCGCGTAACTAATATGGCGCGTAACGACTTACGCGCGCGGGGGGGGGGGGGGCTTGGGGGGCGCGAAGCCCCCCCAAACTAAAAACTAAAAAAAAGGAAAAAACTGAAAAATAAGCTTAAATAAAGGTAAAAACCAATAAAAAACTAAAAAAAAAACTAAAAAAACTAAAAAAAAAAGGCAAAAACTACAAAAAAAACTAAAAACTAAAAAAACCTAAAAAAAAGGAAAAAACTGAAAAATAAACTAAAATAAAGGTAAAAACCAATAAAAAACTAAAAAGAAAAAAAGGAAAAAACTAAAAAAAATTTTCATCTAAAAAACTAAAAAAAACTAAAAAAGGTAAAAACTAAAAGAACTAAAAAAGAAAAAAATAAATGACGACACTCAAAGAGAAAGCGACCAGGACAAAAGGAATGTTCGATTAGCAATCAACAAAGCACCGGGACACAGGGAGTATAAATGAAAAAAGCTAAAAAACTAAAAAAACTAAAAAAAGGCAAAAACTACAAAAAAAACTAAAAACTAATAAAAAAAATAAAAAAGCTAAAAAACTAAAAAAACTAAAAAAACTAAAAAAAGGTAAAAAACTAAAAAAACTAAAAACTAAAAAAAAACTAAAAAAAAGGAAAAAACTGAAAAATAAGCTAAAATAAAGGTAAAAACCAATAAAAAACTAAAAAAAAACTGAAAAAACTAAAAAAAGGCAAAAACTACAAAAAAAACTAAAAACTAATAAAAAAAAGTAAAAAAGCTAAAAAACTAAAAAAACTAAAAAAAGGTAAAAAACTAAAAAAAATAAGAAATAAAAAAAAAATAAAAAAAAGGAAAAAACTGAAAAATAAGCTAAAATAAAGGTAAAAACCAATAAAAAACTAAAAAGAAAAAAAGGAAAAAACTAAAAAAAATTTTCATCTAAAAAACTAAAAAAAACTAAAAAAGGTAAAAACTAAAAGAACTAAAAAAGAAAAAAATAAATGACGACACTCAAAGAGAAAGCGACCAGGACAAAAGGAATGTTCGATTAGCAATCAACAAAGCACCGGGACACAGGGAGTATAAATGACGACCAGAACATAAGTAAAAAAAAAAACTAACAAAACTAAAAAGAAGGTAAAAACTACAAAAAAACTAAAAAGAAAAAAAACTAAAAACTAATAAAAAAACTAAAAAATCTAAAAATCTAAATAAACTAAAAAAGAAAAAAAAAGGAAAAAAATAAAGGAGAAAAACAAAACTAAAAAACGAATGTATATACAGACCGGGACACCGGGATACAAATGACGACCGGGACACAGGGAATATAAATGACGACCGGGACACAGGGACACAACTACAACGGGGACACCGGGGGAAACAGGGGGATATAAATGACGACCGGGACACCGGGACAGGGAATGGTCGATTAGCAATCACCATCAACAAAGCTCAAGGGCAATCATTAGAATCATGAGGTATAGATCTGAATACAGATTGTTTTCCCATGGACCATTATATGTTGCATGTTCAAGAGTCGGTAAACCTGACAATCTATTTATATGCAAAGACAATGGGACAGCAAAGAATGTTGTATATTCGCAAGTTCTACGTAGTTAAAACCATATATATATATATATATATATATATATATATATATATATATATATATATATATATATATATATATATATATATATATATATATATATATATATATATATATATATATATATATATATATATATATATATATATATATATCATGAAAAGAGAAATCACCAATGCTACAGCACAAACACAAAAAAAAAAAAAAAAAAAAAAAAAAAAAAAAAAAAAAAAAGGAGACAGAAGGAGAAAAGGAAGACTGTTTTCCTAAATTAGTTATATATATATATATATATATATATATATATATATATATATATATATATATATATATATATATATATATATATATATATATATATATATGTATGTATGTATACATATATATATATATATATATATATATACTAGCTGTATATATACTAGCTACTATGCTTGGGGGGGGCGCTTCGCGCCCCCCCCCCAAGCCCCCCGTGCGCGTAAGTCGTTACGCGCCATATTAGTTACGCGCCATTGTAGTTGTGTCCCTGTGTCCCACCTGTGAATAGAGATAGATATAAATATATGTTTTTAACTACGTAAAACATGCGAATATACAACATTCCTCGCTGTCTCATTGTCTGTGCATATAAATAGATTGTCAGGTTTACTGACTCTTGAACATGCAACACATAATTGTCCATGGGAAAAACAATCCGTATTCAGATCTATACCTCATTATTCTAATGATGTGTCCCTGTGTCCCGGTCGTCATTTATATTCCCTGTGTCCCGGTCGTCATTTGTGTCCCGGTGTCCCAGTTTGTAATTTCTCTTTGAGTGTCCCGGTCGTCATTTATATTCCCTATGTCCCGGTGTCCCGGTCGTCATTTGTGTCCCGGTGTCCCGGTCTGTAATTTCTATTCAAACAATCCCTGTGTCCCAGTCGTCATTTATATATCCCGCCTGTGCCCCCGGCGTCTCCGTTGTAGTTGTGTCCCTGTGTCCCGGTCGTCATTTATATTCCCTGTGTCCCGGTCGTGATTTGTGTCCGGGTGTCCCAGTCTGTAATTTCTCTTTGAGGTTCCCGGTCGTCACTTATATTCCCTCTGTCTCGGTCGTGATTTGTGTCGTGAACAAATGTCTTAAATACCGTTAATGACGTCACCGTCAAAGCAAAAATGACGACAACTAATTTCATAACGTCAGCCGACACAGAAACATGACGTCACCTGATCCACAGACAGACAGACAACTTATTTTTATATATATAGATATATCTATCTATCTATCTATATATATAAAAATAAGTTGTCTGTCTGTGGATCAGGTGACGTCATGTTTCTGTGTCGGCTGACGTCATGAAGTTAGTTGTCGTCATTTTTGCTATGACGGTGACGTCATTAATGGTATTTAAGACATGCGTTCACGGAAAAATGTTTAATTGTAAAATGACTGAAGAACCTACAATGGCAACAGCCGAGGAAGCTGCTCAAAGAGTCTATGCCAAAAAACTTGCTGCTGATAGAGAAAGTAAGAAAAGAAAGCGTGCCGAGGAATCACAAGAACAGCAAGAAAACAGGCTTGCAGCTGATAGAGAAAGTAAGAAAAGAAAGCGTGCCGAGGAATCACAAGAACAGCAAGAAAACAGGCTTGCGGCTAAAGAACGCAAAACCGCGCAGTTAGATGAAAATCCACCTGGAAAGCGAGAGTCAAAACATATCAAAACTGAAAATGATAGCGATGATGATTGGGTTTGGGATTTTGACTTGGATAAGGTCATCAATGCCTACCAGATTTAAGTTAAAAAACAAAGGTTCGGCGATATGTACTTCATAGTGACGCTGAAAAATAAAGAAGAAAAAAAAACTGAAAAATGTAAAAAACTAAAAAACTAAAAAGAAAAAACACTCAAAGATAAATTACAGACCGGGACACAAATGACGACCGACACAGAGGGAATATAAATGACGACCAGGAACCTCAAAGAAAATTTACAGACTGGGACACCCGGACACAAATCACGACCGGGAATATAAATGACGACCGGGACGCAGGGAAACAACTACAACGGGGATGCCGGGGGAACAGGCGGGATATATAATTGACGACTGAGACACAGGGATTGTTAGAATAGAAATTACAGACCCGGACACAAATGACAACCAGGACACTGGGACACAGGGAATATAAATGACGACCGGGACACTCAAAGAGAAAATACAAACTGGGACACTAGGACACAAATGACGACCGGGACACAGGGAATATAAATGCTATTTATATGCATAGACAGTGGGACAGCGAAGAATGTTGTATATTCGCATGTTTTACGTAGTTAAAAATATATATTTATATATATCTCTATTCACAGGTGGGACACAGCTACAATGGCGCGTAACTAATATGGCGCGTAACGACTTACGCGCGCGGGGGGGCTTGGGGGGGGGGCGAAGCGCCCCACCAACTAGGTGTTGGGGTGGGGCGAAGCGAGTTGTGTGTATGCATGTTTGTTTGTTTGTAAAAAGAGCGTTTGCATATGACGTCATTATTAGTACATAAGGCTTTGTATATGCACAGACATATAAATATAAATGCTATTTATAAGCACAGACAATGGGACAGCGAAGAATGTTGTATATTCACATGTTTTACGTAGTTGAAAATATATATTTATATCTATCTCTATTCACAGGTGGGACACAGGGACACAGCTACAATGGCGCGTAACTAATATGGCGCGTAACGACTTACGCGCGCGGGGGGGCTTGGGGGGCGCGAAGCGCCCCACCAACTAGGTGTTGGGGTGGCGCGAAGCGAGTTGTGTGTATGCATGTTTGTTTGTTTGTAAAAAGAGCGTTTGCATATGACGTCATTATTAGTACATAAGGCTTTGTATATGCACAGACATATAAATATAAATGCTATTTATATGCACAGACAATGGGACAGCGAAGAATGTTGTATATTCGCATGTTTAACGTAGTTAAAAATATATATTTATATCTATCTCTATTCACAGGTGGGACACAGGGACACAGCTACAATGGCGCGTAACTAATATGGCGCGTAACGACTTACGCGCGCGGTGGGGCTTGGGGGGGGGGGGCGCAAAGCGCCCCACCAACTAGGTGTTGGGGTGGCGCGAAGGGCCACCCCAACAGCTAGTATATATATAAAAATAAGTTGTCTGTCTGTCTGTGGATCAGGTGACGTCATGTTTCTGTGTTGAATGACGTCATGAAATTAGTTGTCGTCATTTTTGCTTTGACGGTGACTTCATTAACGGTATTTAAGACATTTGTTCACGACACAAATGACGACCGAGACAGAGGGAATATGAGTGACGACCGGGAACCTCAAAAAGAAATTACAGGCTGGGACACCCGGACACAAATCACTACCGGGACACAGGGAATATAAATGACGACCGGGACACAGGGACATAACTACAACGGGGACGCCGGGGGCACAGGCGGGATATATAAATGACGACCGGGACACAGGGATTTTTCGAATAGAAATTACAGACCGGGACACCGGGACACAAATGGCGACCGGGACACCGGGACACAGGGAATATAAATGACGACCGGGGCACTCAAAGATAAATTACAAACTGGGACACCGGGACACAAATGACGACCGGGACAGAGGGAATATAAATGACGACCGGGACACAGGGACACATCATTGGAATAATGAGGTATAGATCTGAATACGGATTGTTTTTCCCATGGACAATTATATGTTGCATGTTCAAGAGTCAGTAAACCTGACAATCTATTTATATGCACAGACAATGGGACAGCGAAGAATGTTGTATATTCGCATGTTTTACGTAGTTAAAAACATATATTTATATCTATCTCTATTCACAGGTGGGACACAGGGACACAACTACAATGGCGCGTAACTAATATGGCGCGTAACGACTTACACGCGCGGGGGGGCTTGGGGGTTCGCGAAGCTCCCCACCAACTAGGTGTTGGGGTGGCGCGAAGTGCCACCCCAACAGCTAGTATATATATATACATATATATAATAGCTGTTGGGGTGGCGCTTCGCGCCACCCCAACACCTAGTTGGTGGGGCGCTTCGCGCCCCCCCAAGCCCCCCCCCGCGCGCGTAAGTCGTTACGCGCGTAAGTCGTTACGCGCCTTTGTAGTGTGTCCCTGTGTCCCACCTGTGAATATAGATAGATTTATATATGTGTTTCAAACTACGTAAAAATTGCGAATATACAACATTCTTGGCTTTCCCACTAATGGGAGCTTTCCGTTTCCAGCAATTGATCTGAAAATGTTTGACCAGAGTCATCGTTACACAGACAGACAACTTATTTTTATATATATATAGAAGATATATATATATATATATATATATATATATATATATATATATATATATATATATATATATATATATATATACATATTATATATATATATATATATATATATATATATATATATATATATATATATATATATATATATATATATAAATATATATATATATATATATTTTCTTTTTAGTTTTTTTGTAGTTCTTACCTTTTTTAGTTTTTTTCTTCTTTTGTATTAATGCTAAAGCCAAGGTTCAAACCTGGAGCCTCTCGGACCTAGAACCTGAAACATAACGCTTTACCAACTCAGCTACTTCGGCTTGAATACATTCGTTTTGAGCAGCTTCCTCGGGTGTTGCCATTGTAGGTTCTTCAGTCATTTTACAATTAGAAATTTCTCTTTCAACGGTCTTCTTACAATTAAAAATTTGTCTTTGAACGATATTCTTAAATACCTGTGTCCTGGTCGTCATTTATATTCCCTGTGTCCCGGTATCCCAGTCTGTAATTTCTCTTTGAGTGTCCCGGTCGTTATTTATATTCCCTCTGTCCCGGTCGTCATTTGTGTCCCGGTCTGTAATTTCTCTTTGAGTGTTTTTTATTTTAGTATTTTTTAGTTTTTTACATTTTTTCTTTTTTCAGTTTTCTTTTTCTTCTTTATTTTTCAGCTTGTCCTGGTCGTCATTTATATTCCCTGTGTCCCGGTCGTCATGTTTTTTACATTTTTTCTTTTTTCAGTTTTCTTTTTCTTCTTTATTTTTCAGCTTCACTATGAAATACATATCGCCGAACCTTCGTTTTTTTAACTAAAATCTGGTAGGCATTGATGACCTTATCCAAGTCAAAATCCCAAACCCAATCATCATCGCTATCATTTTCAGTTTTGGTATGTTTTGACTCTCGCTGTCCAGGTGGATCTTCATCTAACTGCGCGGTTTTGCGTTCTTTAGCCTCAAGCCTGTTTCCTTGCTGTTCTTTTGATTCCTCGGCACGCTTTCTTTTCTGACTTTCTCTATCAGCAGCAAGTTTTTTGGCATAGACTCTTTGAGCATCTTCATCGGCTTTTGCCATTGTAAGTTCATCAGTCATTGTAAACTTAAACATTAATAGATTTCTACGTGAACATATATGTCTCAAACATCTTTAATGACGTCACCGTCATAGCAAAAATGACGACAACTAATTTCTTGACGTCAGCCGACACAGAAACATGACGTCACCTGATCCACAGACAGACAGACAACTTATTTTTATATATATAGATAGAAGATATATATATATATATATATATATATATATATATATATATATATATATATATATATATATATATATATATATATATATATATATATCAGGATAGCTGGGCTGCTGCATAATCTATAAAATATTAATTCAGAATACACGCGTCTTTCGGTTCTTTAACCAGTTCTCTAAAAATCAGCTAATATAATTTGTCTCAATTTTATTTAGTTAGAACAGACTACTAAAACCAATAAAACGAAGAGCTCACTACTTTCTTTTTTTCCTCAGAACCAACTTTTTAAAAGCAACAAAAGGTGGAACAAGAATAAGAAGGCACTTAAAAGGGATTTGTTTCCCATCAAAGTCTTCTTATGGTAACCACTACTATTACTAACAACTCACCGTAGCACCAAGCCGTTGAGGCCAACACAGCCACGTACGCTCCTTCTCCATCCCAATCTATTCAAAGCCTCCCTCTTTACACCCCCTCAGGAAGTTTCCGGTTCTTTTAAAGTTTTCTTTATGACATCCTCCCACCTTAGACGAAGACGACCTGCTTTCCGTTTAGCACTACACGGTTGGCCAAAAAGGGCAATCTTCGGCAATCTGTCATCCTTCATCTGCTGAACGTGCCCTAGCCATCTCAAGCTTTCTTTTATCATAGCCCTAGAGAGCAGGATTGAACCACATTTTTTCTACTGCCTACTGTTTGAAATACGGTCAGTCATCCGGGTACCTAGAATAATCCGTTGGTAAATTCTCTGGAAAACATCTAGTAAATCGTCATCCGCTGTTCGGAGCGCCGTCCATGCTTCAGAGCCATATTTGACCACCGTCATCACTCTACCTTCTAATATTCTAATCTTGGGTTGCAAACTTATCTTCACATCGTTCCAAACTTTCTTTAGCTGTGAAAGAAAACACCCTGGGCCTTGGCTGTTCTACTTTTAACATCGTTACTGTTCCGACCGTCTTTAATAGTAATACTAACAAGGTAAGTAAAGCTGCCCACCAGATCAATCTTTTCGTTACCCAACAACACTTCTTATCTTGAATTACTCCTAGCCTTAGTGATTTAGTTTTCTTAACATTAATTTTCAAGCCTGTTCTAACACCCTGAACTCACAAAACCTCTAAATTTCTATCATTTTGCTCAAACTTTCATCTAGGATGCTTAAGTCATTAGCATAATCTAAGTCCAGGAGAGTGTTTCCTCCCTATTAGACTCCGTGGTCTCCCATTGCCTTTCCTGTGCTCCTTAAGACAAAGTCCGTCAAAATATACGATAGTTATTTTTCAACGCCCAACATTCCGAGTTCCAGTTTTCATGTTCTTTAAATCATTGAAATTATTTTGGCCTCAGAAAAATCAATAATATCGGATACCAGTGCAGGATGGGGGAAATGCAGATCTTCTCAAGTCTACACGAAAGTGCGTATGCCGGCTTAAAACCCGATAGTAAGAGGTCCCTGGGACCTCCAGTGTGAATGGTGGCTTTGTGCAACCCTGAGCCTATCTTGGTCACAGCATGGTTTTCAGCACTTGGCGATGCATCAACAAGAGTCGAAATCCTGTACAGACAGTTCCAAGCCTATATCTCTGACTCATTATATATTCATGCCTACATATTTATGCTACTGCGGGGAGGCAACCCATAGTAGATCAAATAGCTAGGAAAATCTCTTTCAGCCAATTAATGGTCCAGCTTCAGCTTTGTCTCATATTCATCATAAACCCATTTCAACAAAGAGTCTTGATTTTCCCCTACACTAACGGGATAAAATCTGGAACAGATTCATTAGAATTTTCAGACAATTTTAAGACACATTTAGGCTTGTGTCCTTAACAAATTTTCCAACACTCCTTTCCCCACAAGTTGTTAAGACGAGGGCAGTTAAGAGGTCACTCGCCCCGGGCGCAGAAATTTTAAGGAGTGCAAATTTGAAATAATAGTCTAAATAAATTAAAGGTCGTAGTTGGCAATAAAACATTGAGGAATGCTTAATACCTACTATCAGTATAAGCTGATTGAAGAGACCAGCAACGCTACTGCTTTCCCGTGGAAGATAGTCCATGACCATTAACTATCTGGAGGTAGAAGGCCTTCCCCCCTCTCCCTAATAAAAATGTTGGAGCGACGCCCCTGAGGAGAGGTGGTAGATCTTGTGTAAGGAGGGGGTAAAATGCCCAAAGGAGTACGTTTCAATGGCCTAACTTTCTAAGCCTCACTGAGCTTTCAGATGAAAACTAAATGACTGTTTGGGACTTGTATTCTGATTCTTCTTAGTTCACATGTATATTTTCAGTCTATACCTTTACTATTGGTGCTGAGGCGGGATGGAGTAGTAGTGTCCTAGTAGTGACCAGGTTGATTCAGGTTATGTTTGATGAAATTATGTAGAAAAGTTCAATAGCGATTTCTAAAGTTTAAGATACTTATGGTGTGTAAAATCATCTTTTCACTTTCCATAACACTTCTCAACTAAACTAAACTAAAAAAACAACTTAAATAAATTATAAAATTTGGGAAAACCTATTTTTCGTGAGAAGAAGAGGGGAGGGGGGGGTATTTTCTGAGGGGAAATATTCTACAGGGTGTATTTTTCAGGGATGGTATTTTTCGGAGGGTATTTTCCGGGGCGTCTTTTCTAGGGGTATTTTTCAGCGGAGGGTATTTTCCAGGGGCGGGGTAAACGCCTTGAACATTTTTTCTCTAGTGTAAGAGTATGGGAATATTACATACACTTTTGCGTCTTGGGTCCGACTTTATGATCATTTGAATGTCAGTCTGTAATATGACGAAAATTCATGTGATAATTCTTAAATAATGTTTTGCAATAGACTTAACGAACATAACCACGGAATCGGAAAGCAATGTCTCCAGTAGAAACTGTTTTTGGTCTGCTGTCTGTGTTGTTCACATTTTAATTAGCACATTGGAAGGATAATTGCTGTACTTATTTGTTGCGGTTCCATGCTTAAAAACTGCAGGTTGTCCATTAGCAAAGTAACAGAGCCTTAAGGTAGCCTTCCAAGAAACGTCCGTAGCAGGCAGCAGGCAATATTTAAAAAAAAATTATGCTTTAACTATCCTTTTTACTTGTCATGCATGTTCAATTTTTATTATTTAAATATACCTCCCAAATAGTTCTGAAATCTTACCAAATATTACAAACAATAATTTCAATGACCACGTGATGCGCAGTAGTGCAGAACAATAAGCAGTAGATGAATTACATAATACCACAGTGGGTATTCGCCCCATTCGCCACGAGATCCTAATAATACCGAGATTTAGTTAGCGCAAATTTTAGCGGATCATATATTTCGTAGTGTTTTCTGATTGGCTAAAAATCATAAGAAAACTTCTGAGTGGCTTAAATTTGCGCTGGCTAAATTTTGCCATTAGAAGAGTCTCCTTATGAACGGGGCAATTTAGCCCATTCACAATGAGTGTAAATAAGCCTCTTGTGCTCAAATAATGCTACTTGTGATACTGATATACAATACTTACTAAGTGCAATTTAATTTATTTTTTTCATTCAAACAGTAATTAAACAAACAATTTAAGTGTTGAACTGGTTTGAATTAAAAATTTATAATACTATTATAATATAGTTGTCTTTATCTTGGATGCTCTACATAAGAAACCTAGTATATTTTCTTTCTAAATTTTTAAGTTGTTGCTATTAATTATCAAACAAAATAACATAACATTAATTTATAGGATAACAGGATGTAAGTTTCACATGATTCATAAATACCATAGTAAGCAGGACCGTATCCAGGATTTTTTTGGGAAAGGGGGGTGTTGTAAAAAAAAACTTTAAAAACGCATCAAAAATGTGTTTATATTCATTTTTGTTACGTTTTTACGAGTCGGCCATTTTTGGGGGGGGAAGATATTCCCTAACTCCCCCTGGATATGGACTTGATAGTAGGACAAACTAAGGGTTGGTAGCTGGGACAATATGCACAATAGTAAAAAATTATTTTACTTTTACGCTGGATTTAAACTTTTTGAACTTTTGCTTTGCAGAAATCATCCTCAAAATTCATTGAATTTAAAATATGTGCTTGATTGAACAAAAGAGATGTATTCATTAGATCTCCATAGTCATACCAGTGAAGTCAATATCTCGAGTAATCATGTGTTCCACAATTTAACATTCTTCTCGAATAATAAAATTATCAAATTAATTACTCTTCAACATTTTTTCTTCTTTGTTTTTGTTTTTACCGAACCAGTGGTTGTAGATAAATGGGATTGAACCCATTCGAATGTTAATTTTTAAACCTTCTTATGCTCCTGAACAGAGAAAGAGACTTGACCATAATCAAAGTTATTAGTGTAAGAACATTTGTCTAATCTTTGAAAGGCGAAAAAAAAAATCTAAAAAAGAAGGTGGTTTGAAGTAAGTTACAGCATCAAGTTCAGAACAGAGATCTCAAGTCTCTATAGACAGACTGCAAAGTTTTGTATCCTTCCCGAAAAGGATGGTAATGAATTCGTTTTTTTGTTTATTTTTTTTTCTCAGTGGTGAATATACCCAACCATTGGGTGGAAAAAAATTGTAAAAGACTCATTCGAACGGACATTAAAAGTCAGAGTACCCATTTAAGTTACGAGACTACAACCCAGCTTGTTGTCGATTTCTGCCTCTTTAAATCACAAAACAGCCAATTTGGCCTAGGGCCAAGAAACTATCGAGTAAAATTCCTAGATTAAAAATTGGATTATCTTTGAAAATTCTGAACTCTTGAAAACTCCTCAGTTTTCTAAAGATCACCAGTCTCCGAAATCATACAGCCGCATAATGGCATATTTTCTCAAAGTATATATACAAACCAAACAAAATTATTAGTATTGTAGATTGTTTGTAATTGAATTATAAAACATGTATAGTATTGATATTTGAGAGCCAAATATAGAGGGGGGCAGAACCGGTAGATTATTATATTCTCAGGGTGTAACCAAAGCCTTAAAAAGTACTGTTTTAAGTCAAGATTCTCAAAACTCCTATGAGGGGTCCTTCATACCAACACAAAGGGGGATTTACTTTTTCCCCTTAACCCATCTAAGGTCTATGCATAATCACAATCCATGATACTCTGATTTTTTTTTTTCAGTTTTATAAAATTTGTAGAGCAGTGCTACATTTTTGTCAGTGTTTGCCTATTTGAGATGCGTAAATGAATAAGGAAAAACTTATTAGCTAAATGGGCTCTGAAACCCCATGGAATATGGGCTCTAACAGGGTAAAGGCTTAATTTTTATTACGGAGAACGGTAGTTTTGACAAAAAAACACGGGAATTTTTAACTATAATTATTGGGATAAAAAATATAAAACAGTTTGCGGTCACGGACTTTAAGTAAGGAGTGACTCGTCCCAGAAGTAACCAAAACTCTAAAAACAGAATATTGATACAATAGATATATCGAAAGAATTGGCTTTTTATGTTGATTCTAAATATGAGATTCCCTAAGTTTAATGTTACCATCAAATGTAACGAGCCTAAGAAAATTTGCCTGATTTTCGAAAAAATGGGGAAGCATCCCCCAAAAGTCAAGGAATCTTAATGAAAATTGCACCATTAGACTCAGCGTATCTTAGAACACTACTGTTGAGTTCTCAAGCTCCCATCTTTAAAAATGTGGAATTTTCTATTTTTTGCCATAAGAAGGATCACGTGTGCGTGTTTATTTGTTTGTTGTTTGTTTTTTGTTTTTTTTTTGTTCTTCCCAAGGTTGGTCGTATCGAAGCATTAGTCCTAGAAGATTTCGAGATGGCTCATTTGGACTGAAATTAAAAGTTCTAGTGCCCTTTTTAAGTGACCAAAAATTGAAGGACAACTACCCCCCTTCTCACGTTCTTTTTTCTCGAAGTCTTCTGATAAAAATATTGAAATGGCCATTTTGTTCAGTATAGTTGAAAGGTTCAATTACTATGGCTTCGGGGATAACATTGTCCCCATGAGCCCCCGGAGGAAGGGCAAGCTATGAAATTTGCCAATGTTTACATTCAGTATTTGTTAATGGGAAGTATGCCGACATTTTTCTTCTTTAGTTGAGAGGAACTTTTCATTAGCAGTACTTAAAAAATTTAATGTGAAGACAGGCGTATTCGGGAGGGAGTAGTCCCCTCCAATAAGGAATAATTTTGTAAATTTTAATCTTTAGCACCTTTGATTGGGCTCTTAAATTAGAAGCATTTCTTTACACAAAACCTAATTTTCAGCACGACTATTGAGGCTTGAGGGGGACGGCAGCCCTTCGATATTTATGATAACATTTAGTGTGACAGAAATTAATTACCCGAAAAATCTAAATGAAATCAAAGAGTAATAATGAAACTTCAAATTAACAATTTTGTACGAAGGCCCCCCTCATCCCCCCATCTCAGTAGGCCTATACATATTTTAATTTTCTTGTCTTTTGCTTCAGCAAGGAATGCTCTAACACGGGATCATTGTGAGGAAAAGTTTAGCGTTATTATCACGATGCTTCAAGAATAAAAAGGCTATTCTAGTCTTATAATGCATCTTTTATCTTTAAACGAGCAAAACAATTGTATATGTATGTACGTTTACATTTCTTCCGAAAACACCTTGATAATTTTTCTCTGAAAATTGGTACACCAACATTTTCTTTCTTGACAAAAAATTATCTAGATAGGTCTTGACTTTGAGAAAATTCGTTGTCCTCACCCCAGCGCCCTTAAAATATCTTTCATAAATCCTTTTGCGAAGTGAAATTAAGAGATGGAAATACAGAAAAGAACTGTCAAAATGAAGTTTGACAGAATATCAGTCACGAATATTAGTAACCTAATTACTATTCATAAGAATCTGTGGCATCTGTTAATTTTGCATAGGTTGATTTCTTGCATAGAATGTATAAAATAGTTCAAATTTAAAACCGTGCCAGGTTAACTAGTTTAAGTAAGTTTATAATTTTTATTGACAAAACAGGCAAAGAAGAGAGTAAACGATTGTTACAGAATTATGAATAAGCGAAATTGTTCTTGTTGTAACCTATACAAGATGGGCTAAACCATAATATATTTTGGGACTCTTTATGTTTATATAGGTCTTTCCACAGACGTGGAAATTTCTATTTTGAGTTTGCCTCTATTTTTGTCGTTCGTAAAACCCACAGCATTTATTTTGAACAGCCCAAAATCCTTCCAGATATCTTTCAGTCTCTGCAATTGCCAGGTATATCAGTAGAAAGGGGAGAATGGGCCCCTAGACTGTGAAGAATACCTTCAATCTTGCATCTTTGCTTTCAAAATTAAATATAAAAAAACGACATAAGAAAGTTTTCCTTGTGGGAATCATGATGTAGGGGGTATTTCCGCGGGGGGTACACGCCAGATACAGTTTTTGTGTCTCAAATTCACTTCACCGAGCAAAGCTGGGTCTGCTGGTACTTGGCATAAACCAAACAATTTTCAGTTCAAAAACGTTGACAGGTAATCGGTACTATTACCAACAGACTATATATGTTGCCAATCACACAAGTTTACCCTCTTCTTATCGACCCATTAGCTTATTACCAGTTTTCGGCAAGATTTTCGAAAGAATCTTATCTTATATTTTGAATGATCTAAGTATTAATAAGAACTGGATTTCTAAAGACCAGTTCGGATTTGTTCAAGGCAAATCAACTGTAGATGCTTGGACAAACTTGTCACGACAGTAGAAGAAAATAATAGGATGAAAAAAATCACATTTTGCCTTCTATTTGAAATTAAAGTTCCGTTCAACAATGCATGCCACCCTGGGATTTTAAAAAAGCTTTTAGAATTAGGCTATCCCACTCCTCTAGTTATGCTTATTAAAAGTTATTTTACCGACTCTTGCCGTAATTTTATGGATAGTGCCACAGTTTTCCACAGTGGTAAAGCTGAAAATGTAACTCGTATCCTTCAAAAATCGTGCCCAAAAAGGAAACATACTCTCTCCGTTTTTATGGTCTATTAAAGTAGACGATCTACTTCGTTCAGAGTTACCGACAAGCTGTAAAGTAGAAGCGTATGCTGATGATATCTGTGAAACAATCTCTTCCAAAGCTGCGAATTTCATAAATCATACAGCTATAAAGGTATTTCCACTATTTAAAAATGGGCGGATAAAAACAAAATTAAAATTCTGTGTTTATAAATGCGAATCTATCATCTCTACTAAGAAAAGAGAAATTTCACTTTGGGATTGAAGCTCTTCTCCCAAAGCTCTTCTTAAACATAAAAATATAAAAATATTGCAATATTTGCAATATTTAAGGATTATTGCAAAATCCTGCAATAATGCAGGATTTTTTGGTGGCATGGGAAAGTTTATTAATGTACCTACTGGCGCAAAAAGTAGAGAAGTAAGGGTGTCATGATAAAAGGATAAAAAGGATAAAGATCCATAGGGCGTCAAGTCGACGTTTCATTTCACATTCTTTTTTAAATGTCTTCTTGTGTCATTGGAAAATTTTTAGTGATAATTATCTTTTCTAGAAGATTATCATATTTTTTCTTAGAGATGATTACCATTTCCAAAACTCTATTATAGGAACATCAAACTTAAATGTAAAAAAAAACAGGGGCTGAAAGAGGGAGTAGTAGCTTCCCTCAAATTTAAGAGAGCCTGGCATCAAACAGTTTGTCGTACTAAACTAGCATAGGTCAAGAGAAACGCTTGTCCATAGAACCTCAAATTCTAAATTACTATGTTATGACAAAAACACATGCAACAGCAAAAATTAGTACTCCGAGTATTACATTGATTCTGAATATGTAAAATAAATTATATTTAACACTTTTCTTTAAAAACTATTGGCAAATAAAAATTTGCACAATTATAGCAATATGAATCTAAAATACCCAAAAAGGGGCGTGCTCTTGATCGACATAATTCAGTAGAATTCAATGTATACAAGAACCCTAAGGGCAACATCAACAAGATGTGAAATTTCTTAGTTTTCTAGAGATAGATGGTTATGCAAGGGACCAATCATTTCTCAAACAGTAATTTCGGCCTGAACAGGGCCAAAATGTTATCTAGCAAAAATTCTGAGAACTATTGAAAGATCATTTATGCAGCCTTCTTGTCTTATCTTAAAGCGGTGGTTCTCAAACTTATTTAGACACTGTAACCCTTTTTTACCCACAAAACATTTTAGGTACCCCTAATCTGTTACTATAGTTACTATACCCTTTTATCTATTACTTTATCTGTAAATATAGATAAAATAGAAATCAGATTGCCAGTCCTAGAGTTAAAGGGTTGTTTTCTTTTGTTGGCCGGCCGTGTGCCCCTAAAAATTTGAGTGTACCCAAGGGGTTTGAGAACCACTGTCTTAGAGGATGCTGGCTTAAAAAGTTAACAAATGCAGATTTACAAGCTAAAAATCCAGATTAGTATTCGTTAAATACAAAGTAATTCTACCACAAAGTTGCATATAGTGAATAGTTATATCTAGTTATTTAGCGAGTAGAGTATTTTCATCATCGGGGGTTCGTTGAGTGGGTTTGTCGATTGCACCAGACTGCGAACCAGTCAAGTTTTTAAAAAATAAAACCTTGAAAAGGTTGAGTTTACGAACTGTGTGTAAACAGCTCATATGAGGGATCATAGAATACAGTTGACAGAATTCAGCTCAGTAGAAGTCACGTAAATACAATATAGAAGTTTAAAAATGAGCATCCAAGAATGCTCAGCGTTTCAGTTGGACTTTAAAAACCAACTTTTCAGACATTTATGTACTACAAGATACTGAATATTTACGAAATTTTTAGAAAAGCTTTGAATTTGAATCACAGTGTGTTAACATATAAAAATAACCTTTTTAGAATAACTCTGTCAACCTGTTGCATATAGAATCAAGATCGTCAAAACGTCTTACTGGACAATATGAGTTTATTGTCGAAGCAGATGCCGGCAGTTCTTCAATATTGTTGACAGCAGTTGACCAGCTTCGAGATTTGACCAGTTATTTGAAAGTCATTGCAAGGAATCATGCCATTTCAAGAGGTATGTCTAATTCAATGCCTTAGTTGACAGTTTTACAGTCCCAACTATAGATGTAAAAAGGACTTCATTAGTTTCAATTTTTCTAATCTTTCGGTCAAATTTTAGCTTGGGTTGCTGAAGACTTACTAGAATGTAATAAGTACAGTCAGTGAAAAATTATAAATGTTTTATTTGCGTGTTGTCTTTGTTTAACATGTTGAAAGGCTGATACAAAATACTAGGGCAATGTGCTTCTCATGTATTATTTTTCTCCCCGCCCACTGTGCATGTAACTTACGGTTAAAGTGTTAATGATTTAAATGGAACACTGAGTAGCCAGCACCCTTTTTTGACACTGGACATCTCCTTTCTCCCCTGTGCTATCAAAAGGTACCGCGGTTTGAGATAGTAATTTAGCTCGAAAGGATGACTCGTCACAAATCATAGGACAAGTCATGGCTTGGCTTAGAAACAAGTCCCGTCCTAAACCAGCGTTTTCTAAACTGATAGGCGCGCCTCCCTAGGGAGACACGGACTAGTCGAAGGAGGGAGGGTTGCGAACATTAGCCAGGATGGACGAAATTAAATGAACAAGTTATGGGAAAGAAAACATGATTTAGTTAGCTTGTGATAATTGTTTAAAATATATTTTTAGAGTGTATTTCTAATTCAGTTTTGGCTAGATATTAAAAGTAAATATAATATTTGTCAAACAGCATTGATGCCGTTCGCAAAATTTTATTTATACGTAACGAGGTTTTCTGCATTAGCTGAAATAAATCCAAAATATCGTGTTTTCCTTCTTTGTAAGAGTTTGTCATAGTAAATTTGTATTAATAAAAATTTTCGTGTCTGTATTATTTTCTAAAATGAAAGGGAGGCACAATACCCTGAAACATTTTTAAGGGAGCCCTGTTAAAACACAGTTTGGAAACCACTGTCCTAGACGATATAAAACAACCTATATTCTGAGTCACTTCAAAAATGAGCTCAGCTCTGGCTCAGTCTAAAAATGAGCTGCAGAATTTCTGTGACAGGTTTAAAACGTGGGCTAAGTCCAGACCCAGGACTGACTATGTTCGAAAATGATCTGTGGATGTGAACATGATATAAGTAGATTATTGGTCTAAAAACAAGCTAAAACCATCTTGCAGTTAATCTTCCCCACTGTCAGCTTTATAACAGAAAGGTAGACAAGTAGCCATTTGCTTAAAAAGAAAATAGGATTTTCAAAAGAACGATTACAGGCACAAAGTACGATTAGTTGCCCCTTCAGCCCCCCTTCCAATACACTCTCTCTTACCATTAGCGCTCTAACATAAAAATAGGCAGGCTGATTCTTATTTAAACCAACATCTGTAAGGGACTTTGGATCTTATAATTTGAGGCCGAAATTGGGATCCGAGTAAATATTTTCCCCCGTAGAATATTGTCTAGATTTGCTGCAGTAGAACATAGTTAGATTTGCCGTAACACTTCACTATACTTTGTCAGAAAATGTATAGTTACTCTTTTGTATGACCCAATCGCCTCCTATCAGGAGTATCAAAAGAGCTCCTATCTCCCTTAAAAGACTAGAAAATCATGGGCCAAAAATTCACCCTTTTGATAACTTAGATTCTACCCATAAAGCACATTTGGAGGGAGGAGGTCTTTTGTCCCCAATCAATACTTTTGGCAAATATTATAATCTATTGAATATACTTAACAATGATGATTGGTGAGAAACTGGTTTAGGGGTTGCCAGGTTCATTTTTTCACCAGAACCTAAAATTGGACATGGTTAAAAGGTACATTTAAATTAACTCCTTCCAAAACTATCGTCCATACGGCAAAAATTACGGCAGCGCTAGTTGTGTATCAAAGTTGATACGGTAAAGTAAGTCTATAAGAATAGATGCGGGCCATGCGCACCGGTCCGTCATCGGACTGGCGCAGAAACTGGACTGCCAAATTAATTTTCTGTTTGTTTGAAGTGTGTCTGCTGTTGGTTATGCATTGTGCAGTATTATTAAAATTAAATGAGTAGCATCTTTGCTAAATAGTAATTTCTCTTTGCTACCACTCGAAGAAACATATACTATAGAAGACTCAGGGCAGACCCACACTACCTCAATTTTTTACCGGTTGGTATTCAGTATTCATTATTTAAAAAAAAAAGTCTCTAAATAAGTTTTCAGACAGCTTAAAAATACGTTTGGGCTTCGGCAAAAACATAGCTAGAAAAACATGCATCTTAATCAATTTCATCGGAAAGCCCCAAGAAATCCACCTTAGCACCGAAGAGTACCCCAAAACCCAAGGAACCCAGGCTATGGACTCCCTCTGACCACCACCCTCAATCGAAATGCTGAAATTATGCCTGTATATGTAAACTCTACCTTATGGATTGGCTATTTACGGTAGATAGCTAAATATATTTTCTTATATATTTTTTATTTTTCAAAACACTATATTATCCGTAAACTGAGATTGCCAAAAAATAAGCTGTCGAATAAAATGTATTTCAATTTCAAAAGAACCAATGTGCTATTTGTTTTTTCACTTGAGTTGAAAGTGTACTATCAGTTAGATTACTAGTCCCAGGACTTTCTATTTGCAAAACTAATGCTCCTATATCTTGTGAAAACAATCGGATGATATCTAAGTATACACTGCAAAAGAGCTATCAAAACCTTAGACAGAAATCTTTGGTAATTGGTTAGGATTTTCTTCCCTAAGAAATATATCTCTCTCCATGCTTCAAACGTCACTTTTTAAACTAAAAAAAATGTCTAAAATTTCAATGCCGTCATTTTTGGTAAAATACCTTTGAGTTTTTCTGATTCTGGAGCAGGAATGGTGAAGCTGAGCGCTCTACCAAATTGTTTTACGTGCAAGAAAAGAACTAGAACCAAAATAAGAAGGAGACGGGAATAAATGAAGCATCAGGTATTTTCAATAAATTTTGATTTTAAAAGAAAAAATAAACTTTCTAAGATAAAAAGAAAATAAAGCAGCTAAAAGTTGCTACGTTTTAAGGTTGAAAAAGTATTAATTTTAAATTTTTCTTCATATTCTTCTTGATGTAATTAGTTAGAATTTTCCTCTCTGAAAGACATAGACTGAAGTTCTTAATCATAGGGTCACCAGCTTAATTAACATAAAAAATCTGCTCATTTTGTAATTAACATAAAAAATCCGGCAATTTCAATTTGTAAGGTTGCTATAACTGCTTCCAATAAAATCTCTGATTTTTTTATTTGACATTTACTTTGTGATAGATATTCTAAAGTCTTACGTTGATTAGGCCTAAGAGGAAAGGGGAAGACAAGAAAGATGGAAGTAAATAACGGTTCAAATACAGATAAATTCTTTTATTAGACAGTGAAGAAACAAGAATAAGAATATTGGATATTTTGATCACACATACAGTGATCGTCATATAAGTATAAGCATATCTGCTGATGACGGACGCTGTATATGTAATCGAAATATCCAGTATTTTTGTTATCGTTTTTTCTCTGTCCAATAGAAAGATTTATCCCTATTTCAACTATTATTTATCGTCATAGAAAGGCAGTGGTGTCTTTGAAAATTCCTACTCCGTAGGAGATGGAGCAAAAAAATTATGTCAAGAAACTTTATTAGAGAATGTGCTAACTGTTTAAGTAAGCTCATTCATATACAGCTTTTTATCTTGAACTCCAAAAATCCCCTTTTGAAATCTCACATCGCGTGTGGTTGCCATGTGGTCAAGGCCGTATCAAGGGGTGGGGCTAGGAGTTTTGAGACCCCCCCCCTCCAAAAAAAATGTTTGTCCGAAAAAAATATTTTTAATCCCCCCAAAAAACTGGACATGTCCCTGCATGTGGTATCCTAAATTTTGCCCCAGAAAAATTTCACAGACTGTAGGACATTAGCTGGATATCATGGGAAAATCTATACAATATTTGCAAAAAAAAACAAAAAAAACATTAGCTTACATGACATTAACATACGATTTTTCCAAATCAGTCATTCGTTTTTTTTTTTTTTTTTTTTTTTTTTTTTTTTTTTTTTTTTTTTTTTTTTTTTTTTTTTTTTAATCGCATTGAATAACATTATTTTCTATTATAGATTGATTTTACTTGTTTCTAATTTTTGCTCCTTTACTGATTTTATTCAATTTAATGTACATTTTTCATTCGTTTACTATTGTCATTTTCTTCTTCTATATTGAATTTCTATTCTCATATTAATTGTAAACCTGTTCTACTTGTCTTAAAGGCTGCAAAGCTTCTTTTAGAGAGTGATTTTATTTGCTATCTCGTATAAGTTTTGTCATAATTCTAAAATATTCTCAACTGCATCTATAGGAAAATAATTGATTATATCCTTGTAAAATACAATTCTTATCAAACATATATATTTTTAACTATAAATAAAGAAAAAATTAAAACATAAATATAATAATAGGTAAATCGATAAAAAAAAATTAAATAATCAAAAATATAATTTTTATACTTTTATAAAAGATTAAAACTAACTGTCAGTTTAATCATGATATTTGATCCTGCAAAATAAAACTAGCATAAACCTTATTGGAAAAATCAATTTCAGAAATCAGGCTATGGAAAATGAAACTAATTTCTGATCACTTGAAGTTTATATGCTGCCCTCCTTTTTCACAATGGAAGAAAATGTATGCTAACGAAAATCAATACAGTAGCATCAATTCACGAAAATTCAGGAGGGGGAAATCTATTTTTCAAGTCTAGGGGGAGGCAAATTTTTCAATTTTTTCAATGACAATACAACCTAAAAAGCTGTGTTTTAAATCTAGGGGATATTAAAATCTATTGGACTACATGCCCCCCATCTAAGGTCCACAACAACCCTCACCACTCCCCCCCAGTTGACGCCATTGCATTAAGAATATCCCTCTTGTTCTGTGTGTAGAACTGGGGAAAATTTACTACGACATTAAATAGAATATTTCTCGATCCTTTACAATCCGACGATTCGTGATTTGGGAGCGTCTCAGAATTGAATTAGGAGCGATTGACGTAAGAGTTTCGTTTCACGAATATCATTCCAGATGGATTGATCCCATTTGGTCCAATGCTGATTCGACAGCACTCTATAATCATATCTTTTTTAACAAAGATGAAATGAACCATCACCATAAGCAGTATTGAAAATTTTATTTATAAGCTTGCAGAATATGCTGAGACCATTCAATATGTAAAGTTGAAGAGAAAAAGGCTTGATGTTGCTTCACAAAAAAGCAATAATCGAGCTAGGGAAAAAAGATGAACTGTGTGAAAATATAGAACGTGATATCAAAGTCTTGAGGCTTCTGAAGGACCCAGACCCAAAGGCCTGCTATGGGCTATGTACCAGTTTTGTTTTAGAATCACTTTACAGTATTTATACCATTCGTGCTGCAAATATGCATCTAACGACATAACGACAATATATTTTAACGACAATATACTGTACATAATTACCTCTTATTTCTGTATTTATTAGGTTTTATACCAACTCCAGTTATGTTGTATGGATGAATATAATTAATGCAGTAGGTAGTAAACGTGCTCATGGATTGAGTGTTCATGGTTGCCCTATGTTGCCGGGACCACATAGTAAAGAACGAATCCTAGCCAATTGGACCCGAAAATTTTAAAACACGTTCTGAAAAAAAAATACCAAGTGAGGAAGAATTACGGTTCAAACCTTACGCTTTCAAGAATGGTAAATAAAAAAAACTACACAACTCTGCTGAACTCCTCATCAAACAGTTCGTGAAAACGAACTCTAAGTAAGGAGCGACTCGGCTCAGTAGCAACCGAAACTCAAACTGAAATTTTGATATCAATAGATACATCAAAAGAATCAGCTTATTATGCTGATTCCAAATACATAAGATTCATTAAGTTTATTTCTACCCGTAAGACGTTACGACCCTGAGAAAATTTGCCTGGTTTTTGAAATAGGGGGAAACACTCCCTAATAGTCAAAGAATCAAGATAAAAATTACACTGTCGGATTCAGTGTATCTAAGAACCCTATTGTAGAAGTTTCAAGCTCCTATATGCCTAACATGGGGAATTTCGTTATTTTTGCGAGAAGACAGATCCCGGATGCGTGTTTATTCTTTTTTTTTTTTTTGTTGTTATTTTTTTCAAGAGTGATCGTATTGAAATACTGGTCCAAGAAGATCGGGAGAGGGTGCATTCAAACCAAAATTAAAAGTTCTATGGCCCTATTTAAATGCAAAAAATTGGAGGGCAACTGTCCCCCCCCCATCTAACACCCATTTATTTCCCAAAATTATCTTATAAAAATTTTAAGATAGCCATTTTGTTCAGTATAGTTTGAAGATCACATAAATATGTCTTTAGAGGGGTAAAATTACCTCCCCCCACAGACCGTGGGAAGAGGCCTGTAAGTTATAAAAATTGCCTGTTGTTTACCTATAGTATTTGCTACTGAGAAGTATACAGACGTTTTTTGGGGGAGGGGGTATTTGGTGCTTTGGGTGGATTTCCGTTGAGACAATCTTCCCTTGAGAGGTAAGTTTTCGGGGAGACAAATATTCCAGGGAAAATTTTACACTGGGGGATTTGACAGAAATCCAACGCAAAATTCTTTTAGTTGTCTTACATTCTCTTTGCCAACTCAATTTTGCATTTGGAGATAATCTGGAGAAAATATCCGGGGGCTATTTTCCACGAGTTTTTATTTCTGGAAAAAAATTTATGGAAGGGGGTTTTTCCAGAGTGATCGGGAAACCGATCAGAGATTGAAGTCTTTTTGAAATCAAAGTATGCGATGAATATTTTTTCCAGTCGAAGTCCACAAGGAATTTTACAGGAAGGAGGGATTTTATCGAGGATGGAACTGTCTGGAGGGAAACTGACGGGGGTGGGTGGGTGTACTTTACATTGGATGATATTTTCACGGAGGAGTTTCCTGTGGGGGGAGGGGTATATTTCATGTAGGGTGAGCCATATTGACCAGCATTATTTGAAAGCGAACAGAAACTGAATTTAAAAAAAAATTAACTGGAAGTAAGGAGCAACATTAAAAATCAAAACGAACAGAAATTATTCCATATTTGAAGGGTTGCCCTCCTCCTCAATACCTTGATATTTACGCTAAAGTTCGACATTTTGTCCCAATTTTTTAAGAACGGCTACTGAAACACAGTGGCCGTTTAATTAGAATAAGAAACATTTTTAAAACAGCTTTAGCGTAAACAGGTATTACGCTTTAGCGTAAACGTCACAAGGTATTGAAGAGAAGGCAACCCTTCATATACGGAATAATTTCAATGCATAGCTCTTTACGCTAAAGTTTGACTGTTTGTCCAAATTTTTAAATAGCAGCTACTGAAACACAGCGCCTGTTTAATTAGAATGGGAAAGATTTTTAAAAGTGCTAAAAGCTAAAGCGTAATGTTTAAGTAGAATAGGAAACATTTTCGAAAGTGCCAGCAGCTTTAGCACGAGGAGCAAGGTATTGAGAAGGGGGCAACCCTTCATATACGGAATAAATTCTGTATATGAGTCTTGTTACTCATACACGGTTCATTATGAGGCTTAATGCTGCTCCTTACTTTCAGTCAAGAAAAAATGTTTTTTTTTAATTAATTCCACTCTGAATCAACTACTGATGTCACTTCATACCTTAACCATATTGATATTTCTCTTGTACATATACAACTTTTCACTTTAATGTACTTATATGGTATACCACAATGAGACAGGACCTCCATTAAGACTATTTCTATCAGCTGAATCAAGCACATGTTCCTTATTAATGGTAAATTTTTATTGAGAAAACAAATTTATGGGAACTTCACAAATAATCCAAAACTACTCGGAAAAAGGGTTTGGGGTGAAAATGGAAGCTCTGCCATTGGAGTGATCAGGATCGAAAACCCGGAATAGGAGAATTACAGTCTCTAATCCTGAGCAACAAGGAACACCCCTTTTACATTGAAGGCTGTGATGTGTCTTCTTTTTTCAGTTTTTTTTTTCCAGGGATGATCGTACTGAGCCAGTAGTCATAGAATATTGGAACAGGGCTTACTTGATAGGAAATTGCCTTATCTAGTGGGTTTTTTAAGCAATAGGAGATAATGTTAACAAAGTGCAATTTTTGACAAAAACTGCATCTTCATACGCAAGATAATATAGCACATGGATCTTTTGCAAAAAAAAACTTTCCTGGGTATGATGTCATATTTGAGTCCCTATGTTACCAGAGCCTTGAAATATCGTCATATTTCTTAAATTGTCGTCAATAAACTAGCTCAGAGAGTATAGATTGCAAAAAAGATTGACTATGCAATTCAACAAAAACTGTTTGTCATGAAAAACTACATTTTTAGCAGTTGTTCTTACTTTTTCAGTAAATAAAGTTTTCAATTACCTTGTCCTAATGATTAATGACATGATGCTTACAGAGTCATTTTATCAAAGATATTACTCAAACTCAATAGGATTGAAACTCTAAAGAACGTTAGAAATAAAATTATTTTTGCTAAATAGCTGATACAAAAATATTTCATAAACAGATAGTTTGAAATACCCCAGCCAAGATGGGTTCTAATGCTAAAGATTGTGAGGATATTTTTTATGTAATAAAATAAAAATTGTTTTACAAGATGTATCTTCAAATGTAAAAAAAAAAAACAAAATTCATGTCTTTTCCTATCAGTATGAATTGAAATTGACAAAGTACCGAGGATACAAAAAAGACTTTGAAAAACTAAAAAAGGCTATATAAAAAGACTATATTTTAAATATTACACCTACAGAAGAGAGAATAATGAGGACTTTTTTCCCAAGACAGTGAACCAAAAAAACCTATTTGAATATTTCGACCCTATATCTAAGGGCCGTCTTCAGCAAAGAAAATAATAAACAATAGCACACTTACAATAAAAGTTCTCGGTTAAAAATCCATTTTTTTTTAAATAGCCTTGGCATCATTACTTCTTAACGAAACGTTCAGCCAAGACTGTGTGATAAAAGCTAACATTTTACGAGCTAAAAAGGTTCATTCATTTCACTAACTGTATTTATTAAAAATTGGAATAATTTCTTATTGCGATATTTGCTTCTCTGCAGCTAATCTTGTAGTTCTTTTGGGATTAGGCTTGTTTTTACAATTGGGCTTGTTTTTGTTTTCGTACAACGAATAAAAACAAGCCCAAACGAAAACAAGCTAAAACGAAGTTACGCTATTACTTTACCTACTGTGTAATTGAAAGAGAACTTACAATACAATAACAATAACAAGGCACTGTACAATAACAAGGCAAAAATGCCTTGTGAAAAATACAGATACAACTGCAATTTTGTTTAGAATAGCATCCTATCAACTGTTGCAATTTATCTTGCAGCATCCAACCATCCAACTGCTTCCAGATATTCGTATGGTATAATTAAGTTTATACCACTGACTATTTCACATTGCATGTTACTACAAGTATAGTAGCTATGTCATGCAATAGAATGGCAAGAACCTCTTGCTTTGCATGATTGAGGTACAATAATCTTTTGCTTACGATAGTGTGTTATACTATTTAACATAGCAATTAAGTTAGGCTGATAAGCGTATCAGCACCTAACTATGCTGTGCAAATATTATGATAGCATTGTGTAGATAGTGATATAGAGGAATTGATAATTATTTTATTTTCAATTCGCATGAAATTCTAACCTTTTCTTCTTTTTGTTTGTTAAATATTAAAGAACGTATTGTCCGACAAGCGATTATTTACCCAATGGAGGAACAATTTGGTACATATCATTACGGTCAATGAACATGCATGGAAATTAAATACCAGGGATTCTTTGAATGGAAACAATGAATTTCATATATAACTAAAACGTTGAGGTGGAATCGACTAAGAAAGTCGTTTGAGACGAAAAAAATCTAAAGAAAGTCGCTTGAGGTGGAAAAAATCTAACAAAGTCGTGTATAATCTTCCTCAGAGCATTTTGCATATATTCATATTAATAAAGTACGAGAGAAAGTAAGAAGCAACAACCAGGGACTGAGCCCTCAGGACACAAAACAAATTCTGGAGTACGCACCTTGCAACAGTATAATTGTTAATGCTTTTTTCCGAATTGGCATAGATAGCCGAAGTGAGCGCAGTTCTACCCTCCAGAGTGTTACGATTGTCGAAAGATTAGTTATCCGATGAATTATATTATTCACCATTGTTTCCCAAAACTCAAAAGACTTTGGACTATTTGGGAATTGATACTTTACCATGAAAGATCGAAATTGGAGAATGTCGACTTTCACCGGTGAATATTTGAAAATTACAAATTTGAATGTTGACATATACCGGTGGGTGTGAACGTAAAATCATGGGTGAAATTCGACATTCTCCAAATTTCGGTCTTTCACTGTAACAGATATACAGAATACTTTCGAGAATATTTTGTTTAAACGAGAAGGATCTTCTGGTAAAGGTCAAGAGCAACCCCTCCTTTTTTAGTAGAATTCTGCAGTAATACTTTGGACCAGGGGACCCATTGAAGCAAACCCTGAAAAAAATCGAAAACATTTTTAAACAATCATAAATACTTCCATGTCTCATAATTAAAAATGTATTGCTTAACTTTACCCCCTCCCCTCCTGATTGGTATATCTATATATATATATATATATATATATATATATATATATATATATATATATATATATATATATATATATATATATATATATATATATATATATAAGTTGTTTGTCTGTCTGTCGACTGACGTCATTATAAGGATTGAGCTGTATGTCGTCATGAAGTTAGTCATCATATACCAATTCAAAAACGAATGTATTCAAGCCGAAATAGCTGAGTTGGTAAAGCGTTATGTTCCAGGTTCTAGGTCCGAGAGGTTCCAGGTTCGAGCCTTGGCTTTAGCATTAATACAAAAGAAGGAAAAAACTAAAAAAGGCAAAAACTACAAAAAAACTAAAAAAGTTAAAAAAACTAAAAAAAACTAAAAAAGGTAAAAAACTAAAAAAGAAACAAACACTAAAAAAAAGGTAAAAACTACCAAAAAAACTAAAAACAAAAAAAACTAAAAAAAACTAAAAAAACTAAAAACTAAAAAAGAAAAAAAAACTAAAAAAGGAAAAAAATTGAAAATAAATTAGAAAAAGAAAACTAAAAACCGGGACACAGGGAATATAAATAACGACCGGGACACTCAAAAAGAAATTACAGACTGGGACACTGGGACACAAATAACGACCGGGACATATAAATGACGACCGGGACACTCAAAGATAAATTACAGACTGGGAGACCGGGGCACAAATAATGACCGGGACACAGGGAATATAAATGACGACCGGGACGCTCAAAGAGAAATTACAGACTGGGACACTGGGATACAAATGACGACCAGGATGCTGGGAATATAAATGACGACTGGGACACAGGGACACAACTACAACGGGGACGCCGGGGGCACAGGGGGACATATAAATGACGACGGGGACACAGGGAATGTTCGATTAGCAATCACCATCAATAAAGCTCAAGGGCAATCATTAGAATAATGAGGTATAGATCTGAATACGGATTGGTTTTCTCATGGACAATTTTATGTTGCATGTTCAAGAGTCGGTAAACCTGACAATCTATTTATATGCAGCGATCAGGGGTGGGGTAGGGGGTTAACTAAAGAATTTTCCTTTTAAGGCCGACATAAGTAAGTATTTATGATTGTCTTAAAGTAGTTTTCAGTTTTTTAAATTTCCTTCAAGTGGTTCCCCAGTCTTGAGCATTACCATATTTAGTAACCAACAGCTAAATCACTCCAGAGCACATACATGAAACCTTTGTAGGCATATAATGTTGATTTAATTCTATAGTGAACCTTTTTCAGAGACAATTCCATGGTTTCCAAAGAAAATTAAAGATCTCGACAGATTTGCCAATCAGATTTTGTCGTATGGTTCTGAGCTTGATGCTGACCATCCAGGATTTACTGATCCAGTTTACAGAGCAAGAAGAAAGCAGCTGGCAGACATTGCCTTTTATTATAAACAGTAAGTATAACCAAATCCAAGCTTCTCAAGTTGACAGTTTTTTTCTTTGTCATGTTGTTTTCATTTCACTTAGTCATGAAAGAGCAAGTGTGGATGCTTGGCTCTTTTAAAAAACATTAATAAAAACAAATAAATCTGTGTTTACACGGAAAAACCAGCTAAAATTGGAAACCAACAAAAATAATTAAATATTCAACTGGGATTACCACCAGGATCGTATCCACGATTATTTTTGGGAGGGGGGAGGCTTAAAAAGGATTTTGTTTCTTTTTTTTGGGGGGGGGGGGGTTAAAAACTCAAAAAACGCACCAACAATTTGGTTACATTCATTTTTGTTACGTTTTTACGAGTCAGACAACTTTTTTTTGGTGGGGGGGGGGGGGGGGTTAAACCCCGTACCCCCTCAATATGGCCTTGCTTACTACCCTTACAACTCCAACAAAGCGAAACAAAATCAATTCAATCATTACTTAACATTAGCGTAGCATATTTGCAGTATACACCTAAAAAATATTGCACTATAAGCCCCTGTAAAACTTCGAATCTATTCAAAATGAAGTAACAGGTAAATCAAAAGTCACTTCATTTGCCCTGCTTATCAAAATAAAACATATGCAATATCTTAAGGGATCGAGTTGAAACTTTTATGGAGTCTTGGAGGAGGAGTATGGAAAGGGGCTTCATGTTTTATGTTTGAGTTAGGAGATGAGAAGGCCCCACATTTTTGTCTCCGAGATATTGCTTCAGCCCCAAACAATTCAGCCATTTTTATATTAAAGGTTCGAAACTTACATCCATAAGTCCCTGGTCAAGGGGATTTTTCTGCAAGGAAAAAAAAACTGAAAAATTCGTTTCGTCCAAAAATGATCCCGATTCTTCCCCTCCCCCACAGTAATCTTGGATATGTAATGCTTTCGTTTAGCTAGTTGCTGGATTTTTAATTTTTTACCAGCCCAGGACCAAAGACTAAAAGAATCGCAATACACAAAGCAGGGCTTAAATTTAGTGTCTTCGGTTGGTGTGAAAATGGCAATTCAAAAATTCTTAGAAATTGAAATTTATTTTGCCTACAAATGGGTCAACAAATTTTATCCGATCGACCAGTTATCGTAAATAGGATTTAGTTGACTTAGATTGTTATTAATCTGCCCTGATAAAAAAAAACCTCTATAATTCCTGATATTGACGAGACCATACATTTTGTTTCTTCAATCGTGTTGAATGTGCACTCACATGTTACTGCACCGGATGGAACTCTTTGCTGAAAAAATAGAAACTAAATTTGGCTATACCTAGTCTTTACGCCTAAAAAATGGGCCCTAAAATTGTTTTGTCTCTGATTAGTTTGAAACTTACAGGAGAAGCTTACAAAGAAAGGGCTATGTAGAACTCAATGACGACAAAGATTTTGAACTTTGGTTGTAGTGAATATGAAATATATTTTGAACATTTCCTCTTATTGTTATAGCACTGAAAATAAAAAATACTAAGACTTCCAGGAATAAATATTATTATATTTTAAACAAACAATCTACTTTAGTTATTCTCATATACAGTACATTTTATTCGTACTTTCTTAATTTTACAAACATTCCTTTCAAATGCTAAAAAAATCAATTTGTGAAGCATTTATTGACTCGTCAAATTAAAATATCCCTTCAAAGAACTATACAGACTGCTTGTCGATGTTCATTTTTAATTTTGATTTAGGGATCGAATCTCCATAAGTTTGAATGAAACAGAATCAAACAAAAAGCTTTTGCTAAGGAATACGTCCTTTACAAAAGATAAAAGTCATATAGGATATCCCAAATATAAACTTTTCAAAATTCGATTTTTCTTTCCTCTAATCTTGATTAGGATCAAGATTTTTTTCTTTTTGAAAAATCGCTCAATATTAAATATTTGATTTCACAACTATTGGTGTGGTTTTTACAACTATAGGTGTGGATAATCTAAAGGCTGTATCCAGGGGGCTACGGAATTCTGACCCCCCCCCCCCCCCCCGTGAAATTGTGTCCAAACCGTAAAAACATAGCAAAATTGCATATAAATAAATTTTTCACGTGTTTTTTAAGTTTTTTTTTGTGCAGCCCCCTTCCCCGGAACAAAACTTCTTGATATATTCTTAGATATAACACATTTCAGAAAAGATTAATACCGAATTTTTTGGCAGCTCTTCAGGGGAGGCTTCTCTCGCTCGACTTAAAAGCACACAACATTCAAATTTATGTCCTCTGCTTTGCCATGTTTAGAATATCCTAAGTGTATTCTCGTCTTGCACAGACTTTTTTCGCTGTCATAAAAGGCTTTAGAAATTTTAAAGAAAAGCTTGCCAAATCTTAGAATACAAAGCTGACATTATTATTGTCAACAAGATTTGAAAGTACAAATACAAAACCTCAAAGTCTTGGCTTCTTAAATTTAAGCTAAGCAATCATTCACTCTCCATAAATCGTTGTCAACTTTATCTTTTCATTTCTTCGTCAATGGATTTTAAATCTCTACGACTCCTTTTATTTTCATCAACAATTGTACTTGTCATTACAGACCCAGCCACGTACTTTCGTTAATACCGCTTACTTAGTTTTCTGTTATTCTTAGGATTTTCGGAACTTATTCATGCATGTCCTGCTTACCTGATTGAAAGTTATTTGCAATAGTTTAAAGTACAACGGTTGAAAGATTTATAATCTCACTTAAATAGACTAAACATTTAGGTTAAACCCAGGACGTGCTCAAAGAAGAATCTCGGGTGAGGGAGAGATTAAATTTAGTCAAGAAACAGTAAGGGGGAAGAGATATGACACCTTGATATCACTTCTTGAGTGAAGAGCCAATCTCTAATTTATATATTTGGCAAAGACGTATAGAAAAGGCCAATTCCTTGGTATTTCACAGCTTAACAAAATACTCTTGACAAAATGCCAGCTTAACAAAATGGTAGATAAAATGTCAGTTTTATGGTATTTCTCAGCTTGACTAGATGGCATACTATGTATTTTCTCAAAATACAACTTAGAATTCAAAAAGCCTCCTTTTTTTGACCTTAAAGTCAATTTTTCTCAAATTAAGAAGAATCGTCCCGAAAAAGATCCTTTTGTACCCCCCCCCCCGAACAAATCGTGAATACGGCCATGTTCTCAATATTCCTTTTGCTGAGTTATACGTTCCCTTTGGAATAAGCAATTTTATGACAAGTGTGTAGCTGCAATTTGCACCAAAATGACAAAACATTCATACCATTTGATTCATTAGTCTCAGTTATATCCATTCACCTTGCCATTACTATAATATTGCTCCGATTTTCTCTTGGAGAAGGATCCAAAATTGCTAAGAAGGTCGGAAAATTGTCTTTTCAAATATTTTCAACCATTTTTATCGTATTCTAAATCTAAAAAAGCATGTACTCCAAGTTTCAAAAATGTAATTCGATAGAGGGATAAAGTTAAATCCCAAATACAAAAGGATATGAAAAGTATCTTTCACCGCAGAAAAATAGATACTAAAATAGCAGAGGAAAAGATAAAATACCATAAAAAGCAATTAATAGCATAAAATGCAAGAAAAAACACACAAAAAAGGATAAAATAGCATAAAATCTAAAAAATATATTTTCGGTTAACACAATCTTTAAAACCTCTAAATGGGTGTCACTGGAATTGTTGAAAACATTTTTAACCAGATTTGAAACTTATTTATTTAATCATAATTATTTTTAGTGGGCAGCCAATTCCAAGAGTGGATTATACAGAAGAGGAAATAAAGTCGTGGGGAATTGTCTTTCGTCAACTTACAAAGCTTTTCCCTACCCATGCCTGCAAAGAATTTAACCATATCTTTCCTCTGCTTGTTGAAAACTGTGGCTACCGTGAAGACAACATTCCCCAATTGGAAGATATTTCCAACTTTCTAAAAGGTAAAAACTTTTTTTTTTAAGAACATTGATTATCTACGGAATCAGTTTTCTATTACTCCCAGGAAATTTCAATTCCCGGTATTCGATGATTAGTTATTCATTTGCCATTCTTACTGAAATATCAATTATCAAGTAATGTTTGCTATTGAAAAGTAAATAGTTCTAGAAGCTCTTAGATTGTGATTTTAAAAGGCTGTTGGAGAATAGGATTGTTTTCCGACTATCAAACAGTTCGGATATACGGACTATAAGTAAGGAGCGACCAGGCTCAATAGTAACCGAAACTCTAAAAAACCGTGATACCAATATATACATGAAAATAATTAGCATATTCTGCTGATTCCAAGTATACAAGTTTCATCAAGTTTAGCCTTACCCATGAAAAGCTACGAGCCTGAGAAAATTCGTCTGATTTTCGATAAAGGGGGAAAGACACACTAGAAGTCATAGAATTTTAATGAAAATCGCAAAATCTGATTCAACATATCAAAGAACTCTAGTGTAGAGGTTTCAAGCACCTATCTGAAGAAATGTGGAATTTTGTAGTTTTTGCCAGAAGAAAGGTCACGGATGCGTGTTTATTTGTTTTTTTCCAGGGGTGATTTTATCAACCCAGTGCGCCTAGAAGTTCGGGAGAGTGCTCATTTTAGCGGAATAAAAAGTTCTAGTGCCCTTTCTAATTGACCAACAACATCGGAGGGCAACTAGGCCCCCTCCTATGCCACTTCTTTCCTAAAATCGTCCGACCAAAATTTTGAGATGGATGTTTTGTTCAGCATAGTTGATTGGCCCAATAGCTATGTCTTTGGAGATAACATGACCCCCACAGACCCTGCGGAAAGGTCTTTGAGTTATGAAATTTGCCCAATGTTTGCGTATAGTTTTTGTTGCTGGGAAGTATGCATACATATTTAGGTGGGGAGAGGTGAAAAATTTTTCTGCCTGGGGGATTTTTCATGTGAAGGATTTTTGATGGAGAGGAAAGTTTCCAGGGGGTGAACTGTTTAGGGGAAATATTACACTAGAGGAATTTGACAAAATTCCTACATGAAATTTCTTTATATGTCTTGTTTTCTCTTTGCTGATTCAATTTTACATGTGGAGATGTTAAGGGTAATGGTCCTGCATAAATTTTCACCCAGATCGAATTGTCCGTGGGAAGAATATTTCCGTAGGAAGGGGCTTTTTCAATGGAAGTGGAGCCAGATATCCTATCGTTATTTAAAAAAAGCAATCAGAAATTAAATAAAAAACAAGTTTTTTCAACTGAAAGTAAGGAGCAGCATTAAAACTCAAAAAGAACAGAAATTATTACGTATATGAGGTGTTTATCCTCTCCTCGTCAACTTGCTCTTCACGCTATAGTTTAAATTTTGTCCCAGTTTCTTAAAAACGACTCCTGAAACACAAAGGTTGTTTAATTAGAACAATAAGTAATGTTTTTTAAAGTACCAAAAAAACTTTAGCGTGAAGAGCTAGTTGTTGAGGAGGGGGCAATCCCCCTCATATGCGTAATAGTTTCTGTTCGTTTTATATTTTAATGTTGCTCCTTACTTTCAGTTGGAAAAACTTTTTTTATTTAATAATTTTAAGGGTTAATTAGTAGCTAACATAATTGAAATAATAAAATCCTGTCAAATCATTTTAATTAGTATTTTATTTTGATTGATATGTGTTAAGGAAGAAATTGAATTTTGAGTGTTAAGTTAGTGATAGCAGGGTACATGATGCTATAGATATGTTTTGTTTATTTAACCTTCTCTGAGGCTAAGGCTAATTATTAATGTCTTTTTGGTTTTGTTTGAATATCCCTCCTCGATATCATGATGTGGCATTTAGAGGGGATAAGCTTATTTTAAGTTTTTCATTAATAATTGACATTAAATTTAATAAAATAAATAAATTTTGTCACTTGTCGCTTAACCTTTCTTAAGAGGAAATTTGTGCTCAAAGATCGCCCCAATAGGGAGAAAACCAGGGATGGTTGACACTCCATCATTGAGAAGACTAAAAAAACAATCTGGTGCGTATAATTTCAGAGTTTATTAAATACTAATCAAAACATATAAAGGCGCTTTTATCGTCAAATAAAATAAAGAGAAAAAATTACAATTCTCCCCACAATTACAATTCTAATGCAAATAAAAATTCCTAATTAATTGGGAAGCAAAAGATTGTTGTTGATGATCAAACCATTTTTTTAGTTTTATTTTTTTAATTACTACCCTACTATTTCTGTCTTTATTAAATCTTTTAATCAATGTTAACACGAAAATCTTTCGTGTTAAATGTTAATGATTTATAATTCAGGATTTTCATACAAGATTTCATACTAAATAAAATTTTCGCTTCTAATATTTCATGAAGGGACGACTCCCACCTCTCCTTCTTAACAAACAATAGGCATCCAGAGCTTAGAAACCAAATGGGTATATAGTCATCAAAGGTTTGACCTTGGGCTTTAGTACATGAAGTTAAATAAAACCATATAAAAATAATAATTTTCTGGTGATAAAACCTTATCCTTAATTCTTTGCCTCTTGACTCGGAAATTTTCTTACTTGCAGAAAGAAGTAGATTTTTACATTTAAGTGCATTATTCTATTTGCTTGAAATTTCAAAAATAATTTGGTGTATATCCCGTATCTAGTTTACACCATATCCGGCATACGGGGTGTAGACGGTTCGTTAGTACTTCTACTGCAGCCCAAGAGGTTTTTGCAAAGAAGCGCAGTGTTGCGAGCTATCTAAAAATCTCATCTAAAAATCTAAAAATCTAAAAATCTCTATCTAAAAATCGTACAATGATTCAAGACGTGCAAAAATCCTTAGATTTAAAGCTGGCTATTGACGAGAGGAATTGAAAAAAAGCTGCGTAGCTGTGTTGGCCTCAGACGGGCTGGTGCTGCAGTGAGTTGTGAATAGTAGTTTTTAGCACTTTTAAAAAGTCCCTTAATGTCATAATTAAATGACCCTTGCGTTTCAGGAGTATATCTTAAGCAATTGGTACAAAAAGTTAAGCTTTAGCGTAAAGAGCGAGGTATCAAGAAGGGAGCAAACCCTTTCATATACGTAACAATTTCTGTTCGTTTTAAGCTTTAACGTTGCTCTTTACTATCAGTTAAAAAAAACTTTTTTTATATTTCTGATCGTTTTTTAAATAGTGCCGGGAATCTGGTACCTCCACCACAGAAAGATCCTCTAGACAATTCAATCCCAATTAAATTTTACCTTAAACAATTACATTTAACATCTCTGAATGTAAAATTGAGTCAGCAAAGAGAAAGTAAGACAAATAAAAAGAATTTCGTACAGGAATTTTGGAAAATTTCCCGAGTGTAAAATATCCCCTGAAAAGTTCATCCCACAGAAACTTCCTTCCCCATGAGAATTTCTCCCCGTGGAAAATCGCCAAGCGGAAAATTCACCCTCGCCCCCAACCAAAAAATGTATACCCACTTGCCCCCAGCCAAAAAATATGACTACATAAAATTTCGAATATTGTTTTTTCTTTGACAAGATGTTTAGCATGATACAAGTCCAGGGATCTAAAAAAAAAAAATAAAAAAAAAAGGAAACTCTCCCAAAATCGAGATATTTAGTTTACAAATAGCTTATGACGTCGAGATTAGAAAAGAAAAGACTAGAAATTGCTGAGTAACAATCTAGGTTCAAAAAGTCTCTAGCCTTTAATTAAATAGATCAGCAGCCCAAATAAAAAGGCCTGCTTGACTTAAGAAAGCTTGCGATAACTGAAAGGCTAATTTAGGCTTGCAAAATCGCAAGGCTAAAAGGCTTGCGATAACTGAAAGTATTTAAGTTTTAGCTAGAAATCAGAATTTTTTTGATTTTACAGAATAGTGGTATTATTCATTCTGAAACAGTCTCCATTATAAACACTTCAGTAAAAAAAAAAAAAAAAAAAAAAACAACTAATTTAACAAAAATAGAGTTTAATTTTATTGCTAATATATCTGATTGAAGTTTCTGGTAATGTCTTTTTTTTTAAGTTATTAGCATTTTGTCAACACTGATTGCAATTAGACTGATTGTAATCAAATCAATACAAAATATTTGAACTGAAAGAAGCCAGTGAATCAATAAAATGTAAAACGGCATATATCAATCATCTTATAATTTTATGTCTCATGGGAATAGTAACTCAATTTCTAAGCTAAATTTCGCTTCTATCAGCCATTTCGCTGTTTTAATGTAATTGATCGGATATTTTTAAACCTTGGAATATTTTTAAACCTTGGAATTCTTAAAAAAAACTAGGACTTTTCTAAACTTTGGATCTCTCAATGCAAAGATTCTATCCAGACGTCTCTTTAAATTATTTTTTTTTATCAGGGCTTAGGTATTCATATACAGATCCAAAACATTTTTAGGAGTCAATTTTACTGACATTGCTAAGCAGTACGGACATGTACTCTGTTCCGTTACCGTTAGCCTACCTCTGCTCTATTCAACTGGATCACTTTGACTGAATCACTCTGTCTATTAACAAAAAAAAAAACGATGACATAAAGTGTTTCGTTTAAATAACCAGCTGCAGTCTTAAATCAATTGTGATCTAGCTCAAGTCAAAGAGTATGGGGAGGCCCATCCTGTTTGTAGTCACATCTACTGAGTGTTTCTTTGCCGTTGCTACTCTAGCGCGTACACACTGGGCGGTAAACATTCTACCTTCGCAACATCAGTCAATCATAATAGATTTAATAGATCATAAATAGATCTGAAACCATGATCTGAAATATATATCATAATTCATAAAAGATCTGAAGCTTTCAATTTTCATTGAAAGTAATAGAAAAAAGGGACAAAGTTGCCCTCCCCCCTTTATATTGAAAATGCATTGTATGCCCTCCTACCAACTGCCCTCTCCCTTCCCAGGAAAAGAAATTCATTCATGACTTCCAATTAAAAATTTTTTATGATATACCCTCTGCAAACACACTCATCAGCAGTTTTCTGTGGTAAAGAAAACACCGAGTGTGTACGCTTCCATTTAGTTCCATAGGCCACCATCTCTGCGTAAGCTTTAATATTAGCGATTGTATATTTTGCCGTTCGCTTATTGTAGTAACAATGGACGGCTATATTGCTGCCGTCGGTGTTTATTTTACCACGCGTTTTTGTTGTTGTTTTTTACCACCCAATGTGTGCGTCGCAATACTATTCTATACACCTCTAAGAAACGTTCGGTAAATTAAAAATGCTCGGTAAAACAAACGCTCGATATAAAACGCCAAGTGTGTCTCAGGCTTTATGGCTATGTAATGGTTACTGCAAGCGTGACGTCGTTCAAATGTGACTTAAGTGTTACGGATATCTGAAAGTCCTTGTCATCGATATGCCGTGCATTTTGGACCTCATCAGCCCATGCATTTCAAATCTCATTTAGCACGGCCCACAGAAACCAAGTAGCTTTGATAAGAGCGGACAATTTACATTGTTTAGCCTGATGTAAAAGTTTTCTTATTTTAACATACCTTGAGATCTTATGTGTTAACCTTTCACGGAACAATTATGTGATGGTGTCTTACTGTGTATTCTATTATAGTGTCTTGCTATCTTACTGTATACTATAGTATCTTACTGTCTATTATAGTGTCTTACTGTATATTATAGGTGTCTTACTTTAATACCAATCTTAAAAGTATGACCACACTGGGTTCGACCATACTATGTTTCAAAATTAGCCTTTTTTTTTAACAAAATTTGAGACAGTTTCATTACAGATCAATATCAACCAAGATTAAGTTCAAATTTTTTTGGAAGAAAATATTTTTTTTTTATTTTTTTTGCAGCAAATTATTCTTGACAGTACAATTTGTTCGATGCAGTCAAACGGAAAAAATAACAATAAAGAAATTTTAAAGAATGAAAAATGAGTTATTATATAGTTTTTTAGAGTTAAAGTGTTCTCCTTTTTCTTCCGTAGTATAAGCGAATTCTTAAAGTTTAAGATAAAATTAAAACAATACGTTTGTTTACTTTTCCAAACAGCAAAATATTGAAAACTCAGTTGGAATAATACGAAGGCCGTAATGTGATTTTTTTAGAAATAAAATTTATACCTCACGCTCTCGAAATTAAGATATCTCACCCCCTCCAACGATTGGTCCAATCTCTTTTCCTTACCTTATTCAGCCCAGTATTATTAGAATCTCTAATGCCTAAAGCTAATTTCCTTTTCCTTCCTTCTTAACTTCCTTTAAATATCACAGCTGAATCACAGCTACTAATGATCGATCGTATAAGATAAGAATAAATAACTTTATTCTCTATTATGTTACAACTAAGTGAAATTAAATACCAATGCTATATCAAATACTCATTTCAGTTCTCCCTCCAGAAAGGAATGTTCCGCCGACTTTAAAACTGATCTTCCGTAGCACAATAATTTGAAGTTCCAAATATTAATGTTCCTCCGTCTTTATCCATGCTTTGTTATTCCATTTGTTCGTTATTTGATGAAAACCACTAGAGTTGACAAATTTTGCTATTCCTAAATTTCTTTTCGGATCTTTTTCTCACCCTTTATTGATGCAAAACGGCTATAGTAGCTAATGGTGAAACCCTTAAAACCGACAGAAATAATAATAAAATATTTACTACAGTAGGATGTTAAGTTCATATTTGTTTTCTGTGTTCAGAGTTTCTGGTTTGTTTTATCAGTTTGCGCTTATTTTAATTTTCAATAAAGACAATACAACACGAAAAAGAACTCTTGTATCTACCAACAGAGCAATCTTAGGCAAAAGACACCATTAAGACATCAGCGTAAGATTCCTTTTTCGGGGGGATATATTAAAAAATTGATAATTTTGATCGAAGCACCCATGAAGTCAAAAAAATGTAGAAGTTTGTAGATGCTGGGCCCCGAATCTCTCTCTGCGTGGGTCTCTGGAACCATTACAAAGGTCAACAAACGGTAGGAAATTGGGAAAGTAAATACAATTCTATTCATTTTACTTATTTTTATTCATACTATCTTATTATCATTACTACGTTCATTTCTATTCATACCAGCTGAAAAATATATAATATTCCCAAAAACCTTTATAATACAATACATCATTAGACGGTACTAACTTTTTGAATTTTTAGTGCCAATGCTAGTGTTCCTAGGATTTTAGCACCTAAAGGCCCTACCCGACAAATAGAAAATCGCCACTTAGGAGGTAGCATACATCATAATAACTATGCTCTTCAATAGGGACACCAAATTTCAAGGTCAACATTAACAGTGTTGCATAAACAAATTTATCAAATAGAAATGTATTAACTATGAAACATGGAGCCATTGAAAAGCGATTAGTTGCAATTACGGTGACAAATCTTGGTAAACAACTGACTATTAATCAAATAATCAAGTGTGGACCATAGAGGGCATTTTGAAAACACCCGCTCGACAAGGTCAAACTCAGAAAAAATAGAGTAGGTGGGGGTGCTATTTTCGACAAATTTTGGCTCATTATTTTTCCTTAACAAGAATTTTCAAGCAAAATACTTCCTTTTTGACTGACTATTTTAGAATTTATTTGCCTTTTTTTATTCAAACTTAAATCCGACACCTTCCCTCCCAAGAAAAGTCTGAAATAGCCTTGTTATAGTATTTTTTAGACAAAATAACGACTCTGTTTGTGTTCCACACCAAGTTTTCGATCCTTAATGCCTGAAACATCTAAAATGTTAATGTTAAGTAATCCTAGTTTTACTTCTTTTTTTAGTCTGGTTTTACTTTTTTGGTGTCCGAAGGGTTTTCTGGAATATATAGAGATTTAACAGAATTTAATGGCCCTTTGGAAATCCCAGGTGGTAGAGAAGTCTTTTTACCCGTAGTCCAGACAACAAAGACAATTTGAGGGACTTAATTTATATTGACATGAAAGAGGCCTTTCCCTCTAGCTTAATTTGAATCATTAATTTAATTCACAAGAGAAATGGGTTGAATATTGAGGTTTTACCTTTACTTACAGATGTAACGGGATTTTCACTAAGGCCCGTAGCTGGCTTGCTCTCTTCACGCGATTTCTTGGCAGGATTAGCATTCCGCGTCTTTCATTCTACGCAATATGTTCGTCATCCATCAAGCCCACTTTATACTCCAGAGCCTGATGTCTGCCATGAGCTTCTTGGGCATGTTCCACTTTTTGCAGATCCCATGTTTGCCCAGTTTTCACAGGAAATTGGACTTGCTTCCCTAGGAGCTCCAGACGATTACATTGAGAAGTTGGCTACTGTAAGCTTTTTTGACCTTATAGAAAAAGAATTTTCATATTTGACTTATCTGCCCCTTCTCTAAGGGTATTTTTAACCCTTGGAAAAGTTAGAAAGTTAATCAGTTCTGTTTCTGAGTAAATTTCATTAAATCACTAGTAAAATGAGAAGCATTTTTAATAAGTATGATTGATGCAGAGCCTTCAACCGCGATACTTAAGCCAAATTCTTTACTATCAATGCTTGAGTTCTTTGTATTAACCTTTTCAAACAGTTTGTGGTAGCGAACTGTAAGTAACGAGCGACATGGATCAATGGTAACCGAAACTCTGAACAACAGAATTTTAGAATCAGTAAACATATCACAAGAATCGGCTTATTATTCTGTTTTCAAATATTTAAGATCCATTAAGCTTAGTATTACCAATAAAAGGCTACAAAGCCTGAGAAAATAAGTCCGATTTTGAAAAAGGGGAAAAAACCCCAAAAGTCAAGGAATCTTAATGAAAATCACACTATCAGATTCAGAATATCAGAGAACTTTAATTTAGAGGTTTCAAGCTCCTATCTGCAAAAATGTGGAAACTGTATTTTTGTCAGAAGAAGAATCACGGATACGTGTTAATATTTTTTTTCCCTAGGGGTGATTGTATCCAACCAATGGTCCTAGAACATCGGGAGAAGGCAAATTAGAACCTAAATTAGTTCCAGTGTCCTTTTTAAGTCACCAAACGATTGGAGGGCGACTATATCTCCTTTCACGCCACTTTTTTCCCCAAAATTGTCCGATCTAAATTTTGAGATACCCATTTTGATAGCATATTTTAAAATTTCGAAAAATTATGCCTGTAGAGATAACATGACCCCTCCGTCCCCTAGCCCCTGGGGATAGTTCTTTTAGTTATATAATTTGCTCATTGTTTACCTATAGTATTTGTTATTTGGAAGTATCCAGACATTTTGGGGGGGGAGTTAAATTTTGCGCTGGGGATGGGTTTCGATTGGGGTAATTTTCTGTGTAGAGGGAATTTTCCGGGGGTAAACTTTTCAGGGGAAATTTTACACTGGGGAGATTTAGCAGAATTCCTTACGAAATTTTGTTGATTTGTCTTACTTAGTCTTTGCCTATTCACTTTTGCACGTGGTTATGTTCCTTGTCAATTGTCCAAGGGAAATGTTCTGGGTGTTTGGATTTCCAGAAAATAATTTCCACCGAAAGGGGGATTTGCGGTGTAACCGAAAAAACGATTAGAGTTTAGTCTTTTTCAAATGATAGTATGCTAAGGAGAATTTTTCAGGCTGAATGTTCTGCAAGAAATTCTACGGAGGGACAAGGAGAATTTTCAGCGAGGTTGGCATTGTCCAAAACAAGTTTTACGAAGTGATGTATTTTGCACGGGAGGGACTTTTCAAGAAGGAGTTTCCCTTGAGGGGAGGGAATCTTTTATGAAGGATGATCCACATTTACTGGAAATATTTGAAAAACGGTCAGAAATTAAATGAAAAAAAACGAATTTCTTTTCAAATGAAAGTAAGGAGCAACATTGAAACTCATAATGAACATAAAATATTCCGTATGTGAAAGGGGTTGCCCCCTCCTGAATACCTTGCTCTTTATACTAAAGTTTGATTGCTTGTTTCAATGTTTTAAGAACACCCCTGAAACACAAGGGCCGTTTAATTAGGACAGAACCGTTTTTTTTTAAGTGCTAAAAACTGTAGCATGAAGAGCAAGGTATTGATGAGGGAGGGCAACCCCTTCATATACGGAATAATTTCTGCTCGTTGTAAGTTTTGATGTTGCTCCTTACTTTCAGTTTAAAATACTTTTTTTTTTATTTAATTACATATAAAGAGCACGGAGGTCATTCAGAAAACAATAGGGGGTGGGGGAAATTAAATTTTTCGAAATCTAGGGGCCCTAATTTTGTTGTTTTTTTTTATTTTTGTCAATGAAAATACCAAAAAACGGCAATTTTCATTGAAGATTCCCAAAAATGATGATTTTCAATGACAATGCCAAAAATTCGTATTCTTCAGTGGAAATACCAAAAAGGTATTTTGCAGAATCTAAGGGGGTGGCAACAATACAGGCGGTGGGATTTTTCCCATCTCCATTGACTCCTCTGATAGGTAAGTAGTACCATTGCTCTTAAATGAAAAATCTATTTTTCCTAAAAAGCTGATTTTCATCCTCCAAGGGCGAGCCCTCCCCCCTATTTGGTATAGGCCTCAGTTACTTTTGAAGAGTATTGACTTGCACTGACATTTGAAAATAGAGAGAAAAACAAAAGTCTGAGCAAATACGCACTGAGCATTTAAACTGATCGTCAAAGGGTGCAAAATTTGGAAGCTTTCCACTTAAAAAGTTTTATCAGGCAAAATTTGTTGGGAACTTTGACCACTAAAACAGCTAATTAGAAAAAATTGGGTTACAATTCGACTATTTAATTTGACATCTATTTATCATTTAATCTTGAAACCAACGCCAAGTTCCTCCCTGGTTAGTCATTCATTCAGTTTTATATCAAAACAAAGATGAAGGAAATGATTTGGTCGATCTGGTTCCAACTACGAACATTTTGGAACTTCGTTGCTAATAGTCCTTTCTCTGTGAGAGAAGAGTTCAAAGAATATAGACGAGAGACAAAAAAATCTCTGGATATTTTGGTCACATACACAGTGGCCGTCTTCAGCATATAACCAGTTTATCTGCTGAAGATGGCCATTGTGTATGTGACCGAAATATCCAAAAAAAAAAATTGTATTTAACTGTCAAATAAAAGGATTTTCCCTTAATACTTAACTCAAAGGACATAGACAATAAGGAAAGTTGCAACTGCTTGATATGCATTTAATAGGAAATAACAACCACTAGTGTATAGTTTTAGGAAAGGGGAGGATCCCTATGCGAAATTATCACACTTAAATAAATGCAATTGAGAAGTATATAGCATATTAGACCCCTTTAGTCCCGGACAGAGGTAAAGGTATATTTTTAAGCCGCCAGGGAAATTTCCATGTTTTTCTAATGAAAAAAACAGGAGAATTTTCCAGGGGAACTGTCCACAGGAAATTTTACGGGGTGGATTTTCAACAAATAGGGAAAAGTCCAGGTGAATTTTCCAGGGGAGGGAAGATCTTACGTTGGAAGTATTTTTGTGGGGGGTTTCCCACGGAGAGGCAGGAGAATTTCCCGAAATTATTTGAAAAACTACAATTTCGTTCACTAATTGTAAGGAGTAACACTGAAACTTAAAACGAAAAGGAATTATTTCGTATATTAGGAGGTCTCAACCCTCCTTCATCCCTCGCTCTTTACACTAAAGTTTGACTTTTCTTGCAATTCTCTAAGAATGACTCCTGAAACCCAATCACCCTTACTTCGAATGAGAAGCTTTCTTAAAACACTAAGAGATTTTTAGCGTAAGGAGCGAGAGATCGAAGACCCCCCTCATATATTAAATAATGTCAGTTCTTTTGAAGTTTTGATGTTGCTCCTTACTTTCATCTGAAGGTAATTTTCTTTTTATTTAATAAGACTAAGATTTATATTCCCTCTACAATTTTTGTATGTTATTTTTCTGCAATCCCATAGTCTTATTGCTTAAACATAAAACGACAGTTTTACTGTTATTCTATATCCAAAATTTTGCTTTATCTATCTACTGGATCACATTTTTGATATTCACTTAGCTATTCGCTTCGCTTTTTTATTCCCTTGAAAAAAAACAGGCCAAAATGGGTCGAAAAAAGTTAAAAAAGGAAGCTTTTCCTATTTTCATACAAATTTAGGTCATTCCCTAAGAAAAGGCCCACCTAATATCTTGAATCTGGCTATATGAATGGATGGATCGGAAACTAATTATTCAATAACTAAATATTGAATAAATAGTCCAGTTTGCAAAGTAGGCCTTGGTTAAATTGAGGAAATCTTGGTAGGTTAAGTAGGATAGTTGTCTTTCAGGTGTTAATTCTCGTGGTCAGAATATTCTGCTTTCTTCACCCTCCCCTACATTTTAAAGCATCTGAAAGGACAAGTATGCAAAAGCTCAGGGTAGGCCAAACGCTAGATGGCGTTGTTGAGACTACCTTCTCCGTTTTAGTACATACCTTTTTTTTTGCAAAATCTGTCAGTTTTAGGCTTGCAACCATGCCCAGAAAATTCCAATTCATTAATATTACCGCGTTCCAACGCATTTTCGAAAATTCTGCCATAAATTTTGTTGGAGAAAGCTCATTTCAGTTTACTAAATGGCCACCGATAGAAATTCAGAAGTAAAGCAAGTTGCTTTTCATTGCCTTATTTCAAAGAAAAGGTTTCAGCAACCCCTTTCTCAATGATACATGATACAATCTTTTTCGGGAATCTTTCCATCAGCAGCATACTTTCCATTAGAAAACGTGCTCTATCAGCTCTTTCAACCAAACTTCGAGTGCAATAATCATGCTTTGACTGGAATATTTTCGCAACTTTAAAAGCTCTTCTAAACCAATTCCCAGTAAAAATCTATTGGAATCATCAGACTCTATAAGAGGTTTTATCTTCAAAGACTTAAGACCAAATCCTTGAAATATAATAGAAAAAAAGATACTAATATTGCTTGGTTTTCTAAACTTAATGAAGTCAAATCCTTTTTGATTAAAGCCTTTTCAGAAAAAAAAATCTTATTGACAATCTACTTAGCCATTTCCAAATATAGAATGCTTTAAAGATCAATTTCAAATAGAATTTTAAAGACAAAAAGTATATGTATTTGCTTGCAATTAAGTAATGTTAAGCTAAAAAACAAGCCTTTTTTTCGGTATCTAGATATTACGATTAATAAATAGTTCTTTTTTTAGTTCCGATATTGAGGTGTTTTCTTGTTTCCAAGCCTGAAATGATTCAGACACTAATACTGATTTTTTCATTCAGTGAAAAATTTAGGATATCTTAGACTCGAGGCTTAAAAGTTGAAAGATTAACTCGATATAAGTAGAGGCCAGAGCTATTAGAAACGAAATGACGGAAAATAGGAGGATCTGAGAGTTTATAAGTTATTACCTTACTTACCTTACCTTACTATTCTTATCAAATTAGTCACTCTCGTATTTACCAGGCTTGAGAGGAAAGTACCTTAATGATAGCGAAAACGCACGAGTGCTAACGCGTTAGTTTTCAGCCGGGCCTAGTTATAAAACGTCAGTAGGTTTGCGATCAATTTACAAATTACTTGTCAATTGATTCAAAGCAAATGAATAATTAGTTTGTGAATAGTATTTACTTCAACATATTTTCATCCTAAATCAAAACAGATTTAGTACAAAAGCAAAAGTTTCAAATCATTGAGCACAACATAAATAAATTCAAGTGGTGTAGTCTGGGGGCCTTGGAGAGCCCCCTCCCCATGGGACGAGGAATTCAAAATAATAGACAAAACTTGTACAAAATTAAAAGAAAAAACATGTGCAAACATACTTGCATAGAATAGTTAGAGGGCAACGTTGGTCATAAGGACCCCATAGAAACATATTTAAAACTAAAACTTTTTAGATATTCTGATATTTGGGCCTAAAAATGTACTCGTTTGATGATTAGGATTCCTTACAAAACCCTTGTAACCCCTTCACTCTTTGAGTTTTTGCAGTATGAGTCTATGGTAGTAATGTTGTTCTGTTTTCATAGAACAAAGATGCAAATAGAACAAAAGTGAGGAATTTAAAAATGTAATAGTATAAAAAGAGAAGAAACATATATTTGTAGAAGCAAACTATCGGGTTATAAGGTGTGTCAAATATTAAATAATGTCAACTGTTCGCTCAGCAGTACTACTTGGAAAAGTTCCAATGAGGCAGAAATATCGCTGTTTCTACTTGTGAAGCTAACACAAGTAGTGAACAGTCAATATGCTATGAGGAATATCCAAGAAATTTTTGTCGGATATCTGAAACTAGTAAATCGCAATTTAGGCTGGCTTTATTTTCAATTTTTTCAATAAGGGTATCTTTCGGATAAGTACTTGGGAGGTCAGATTCCTCCCTCCTTTTGCTTATAGGCACAAAGGTAGACACGTAAAGCTGGAGTGGGCTTTAATTAATATTATAAATGATACACTACTGTTTTTCAGGGGGAAATTTTTATTATAGCACAACCTTCAGAAAGGGGCTTTCAAATGGGGCATAGAAAGGGGCTTTCAGAAAGGGGCATTTGTAGTGGCTTTCAAATGTCGTGTTTAAAATGAAATTCTTGAAGCCAGTTAAAGTCGAGCGTGTTTCTGAAGTTTAATGGATTTTAAAACAGGTAAATAAGAGACTTATTGAATTTCTAGATCAAGAAAAGTAGCCTGTAAATTTATTTTTTCAAAATTAAATGCGTCCTAGATACATTAACGTTTGTTTCAAACTAGAGCTAAACTGCCAAAATTCGAAAGTTCTGGTTAACTTGACTCTAATTTTATTATTCAACATCCCCCTTAAGCTTAGAAAAAAAAATACAATAGGAGAGGAGAAGATAACGAGAAAATTTATGAAGATTGTTAGTAACACAGTAGTATAATCTATGCAAATATTTTGGCTACATACTCGACAGCCGTCGTCAGAGAAATACAATATAAAACAGATAAAAAGAAAACAACCTTACTGAAACAAACTAGAGTAATTTTTTTTCTTTTTAATTGTTTTGTATTGTATTTCGCTAGTGACGGCTGTTGGACATATCAGTTATGGTGAAAACTTCAGGAAAATTTTGTACCTCATTTTCATAATTTACGTCACATTCCCTCCTTGCAAAGCGGATTAATGCTACGTGGACAAAGACGATAGTGAGGCAATCTAACTGCATGTATGCAATTAGCTCACGCATCCAAAGTGTAAAATTAGCGGAATTTCAAAGAAATGTTTTTGCCTTGTGCCTTTGAGTGATTAAACGAAAAAGCAATAACAACAACAAATATAATTCAAAATTGCCTACTTTTTTTTACCAGCTTAAATTTAAAGATTATTTTCAGGCACATATTTCCAAATGAGAGAATCCACTTTTTGAGATGTTAGTTCATTTTCCAGTACTCACGAGCAAAGAGAAGTATGAAGATCACGTTACTATTAACGTATTACTATAACGTTGCCATTAGACGACATTGGACCTACACTTTTTATTTCCATCCGACGCAATTTTAGGGAGGTTTCAGGCCATTTTCAAAAGAAAATAAGGATCAACATTAAAACTCAAGCAAAAAGAAATTATTACGATATGAGGAGCATACCCTCTCCACAATACTTCGCTCTCCGCGCTAACGCTATTTAGAAATTTTCAAAAAGCTGTCTTATTCTAATATAACGAACCACGTGTTTCACTTTTCTTGTGTTCCACTCGTGTTTCAATAAACGCTCCTAAGGAATTATTCCATCTATCTTCCACCTTTTCAGATGTTAATTTCTCTAGTATAGCTCTCAAATCTTCCTGAAAAGTAGTCAACTGTTCCTAAAAACCATCTCCTGATCTTCTAGGACCACTATTTTAATAAGAACTCCCCTGGGACAAATACAAAAAAAATGAAGAAATAAACACGCATCCGTGATCCGTCTTCTGGCAAAAATTGCAAAATTCCACGTTTTTACAGATAGGAGCTTGACACTTCTACAGAAGGGTTCTCTGGTACGCTGAATCTGATCGTGTAATTTTCCTTGGGACTCACTGAGCTATAGGGAGTATTCCCTCCTATTTCAGAAATCAAATGAATTTTGTCAGGCCCGTAACTTTTGATGGGTAACACTAAATAATTTGATTCTTTTGATCTATTTATTGATATTAAAAATCTGTTTTTTAGAGTTTTGGTTACTATTTCAATCTTTCAGTTGGAAAAACTTATTTTTCTAAATTTTAATTTCGATTGTCAATCAAATCATTCCCTTAAGGTACGTTCAGGCACCATCCGCTGTCCCCACTCTGCACCCACCGACACTCTTTCATAACTAATGATTAGAAGTTAAAAAAAAGGTTATGATTCTTATTAAACGGCCATTCTGTTTCAGGAGTCCCTCTTAAACAATTGGGACAAAAGTCGAAACTTACGATTAATTGAAGGTATACGTATGCTGAAGTATGCGTATACTATATTCTAAACTTTATACGTATACTATATACTAAGCTATACTAAAGTATACGTAATAATTTCTTTCCATTCCAAGTTTTGATGTTACTTCTTACTTTCAGTTAAAAAACTTTTTGATGGTGCCAGAGGGCCAGTAATAGTGCGACACGGTGGTGTGAATTGACTTGGGCTGCGAAAACATGAACCAATGGATTTAATTTATTGAATGTGACTTTTAACAAGAAGATATCAAGAAAATGTCTTAAAAATGATGACGTGGTGGTAGAGGGTGCCAGATGACCAGTCATAGGGTAGCACAGGCTAGGAATTGACAGAAGATAATATCAACAGAAATAAAAAAAATATATATATCTATCGGGGTATTCAAACGTCAGAAAAAGTTTAAATGATAGAAGTGCTGAAGGTCCCCACGAGGGGCAACATCATTTCATGGTGTTGTGAAGTGTTTTTTTAGGTGGGGCATCACGAAGGGGTTCGCTTACGAGGAACACAAACCAATGGAGATAAAGAATTATTCATTATCAAAAAAAGTCTGAAAATGCTTTAGAATGAGGAAAGGGTGCTAGAGGGGACTGTTAGTCAGCCAGTGAGTGTCACAGGCCAGAAGTTGGTATGGAACATTGCAATCCAACAATGAAATGGCAGGCTTCCAATGCTCAAATAAAACAATTGTTGTTTTTTGGTTTATAAATTTATTTTTTGAGAGAAAGAGGTTAAAAATCCTTAGGTGTGATAATGTGTCCCCTGAGGGTGTAATCTGTGGCTGGTAAATTGTGCCAGGCCTGCCAAAGTTTCTATGAGTCATCAGAAGAAAGGCTAATGGGGATTTTTTTTGTTAAGTTATGCCTGCTAAAGGATGCCGTGTGTAAGCCATTCAGTTTCACAAGCTGGGAATAACCATAAAATATTACAACCTAGCAATGAAGTGCCAAGTTTCTGCTGTTCCAATAAAAACAATGATCATGTTTTAGCTTATAAATTTATTTTTGAGAGAAAAAGGTTGAAAAACTCTTATGTGTGATAATATACCTCTAGAGGGCGTCAAAAGGCTGGTACATTGTGCCAGAATAACCTTATTTGCTAGGATTCATCAGAAGAAACGCTAATGGGGATTTTACATTAAGTTGAAACGATCGGTTCTAGTATAAACGAATATTTTTGCAGGAAAATGCCATAAGTACGATAATTCCCGCTAAAGGGTGCCACAAGCTAGCCATTGAGCTTCACGGGCTGGGAATAGAGAGAAAATAAAACCGACAAAAATGAACAAAATATAGAATTAACTTACATGTCTCGTATCCCATTTCCCTATATTTTGAGCAAACTTAAGTAATTCTCTAAGAAAACATCTCTAAACATTCTCTAAGAAGAAGTATTATCCTATGTTATGAGAAAGTTTATATTATTCTCAAAAACAAAACATCTCTAGAAATTCTCTAAGAAGGACCCCCCAAAATGCTAGGATCATATCGCTAAGAAGTGAAGAATCGCTTTGTCTGGGTTTATACTAATCTCTAAAGCATTACTTAGTAAGCAGGTGCACTTCAAATATAACCAAACTTTAGTAATCAATTTTCCACTCTGCATCTCAATTATTGCAGTCCTAGGAAACACATAATCAATAGCTTGATGATTCTAGTAAGCGAGACAAATACTTCTACATGGGTCGAATAGGTTATTTCGTAGAATCTATTTCCTGAATCATAATATTAGAAAGGTTTTCATAGTCCACCTGGTTAACGCTCCGTTCCATTGAATGGTAATGCACTGAGAAAAACGTCTTGGAAAGAAAAATGAAATCTCAAAATGAAAAAAAACACATTGAAAGAAAAAAAAAAGCCCTGAAGAATAATAACGCCTTGAAAGAAAAAACACCTTGAAAGAAGAGAAAAACACCTTGAAAGAAGAAAAAATGCCTTGAAAGAAAAATAAATTCAGAAGAAAAAATTCTTAAAGTATTATGTAACATCGATGTGTGCACCGTCATTACGTAACATTCTCATGTGTGCAGTGTCATTACGTAACACCCCACCAGTGCGCTATCATTGCGTAACATCTCATGTTACCCCGCCGTTGCGTAATACCCACGTGTGCACCGCCATTATGTAACATCGACGTGTAACATTGGGTCACCCTCAACTCTAATTACGCAATTAACACCTCCAGTGTTTAGAAAGCATTCCCTATGACGTAATTAACAGCTGTGTCTCTTAGAAAGCATTCTCTTGCTGGCTATCATGAAATGAGGGAACAGGGCTCGGTTTAAAAGCAGGGCTCCATTTATAAGCAGAGATAGGGCTCCATTCAAACCTGAAGTCTCTTAGAAAGCATTCTCTTGCTGGCTATCATGAAATGACGGAATAGGGCTCGGTTTAAAAGCAGGGCTCCATTCATAAGCAGAGATAGGGCTCCATTCAAGCCTGAAGATGGGTCACTACTCACGTTCTTCCTCCACTTATCCCAATCTATTCAAAACATTCTTCTTTACACCCTGCCAAAAAGTTTCTGCCTCCATTAAATCTTTCCTTACAACATCCTCCCACCCCGCTGGGAGACGACATACTTTCCGTTCGGTCCTAGATGGTTGGCCACCAACGACAATCTTTGGCAATTTATCATACTTCGTCGACAGATTCTGTCCTAGCCATCTAATCCTTTCTCTCATCATAGCCCTAGAAAGCTGGATTGATCTGTGTTTTTTTATGGCTTACTGTTTGAAATACGGGCTGTTACTCGGGTAACTAAACAATCCGCAGAAAGTTTCTGGAAAACATCTAGCAAATCCCTTTCCGTTTTTTGGAGCACCCACGCTTCATAACCTTGCTTCACCACTGTCATCACTGTAGCTTCCAATATTCTGATCTTGTTTCACAGACATATCTATTCTTCAAACTTTCTTATAAACCTATTCTTTCAACCCTTTTCAACTGTGAGAAAACACCCTGGGCCTTGGTAGCATCTTCACTGCACCCACCGTCTTCACTAATAGTACTACATAGGTAAGAGAAGCTGGATGAAAGATAAGTGTCAGGGTTGCACTTAGCAAAGTAAATCGCCAACGAAGTAGTATTGATGAGAAGATAAAAGTATCTAAAAATTCAATTCCACAAGAAAATTGAATTCCAAGCTAAAAGGGTTGGTCACTTCAACAAAGTCTTTTGGAAAAGAGCTATCCTACTAATTCCTTGTTAGCAAAGTAAAGAAAAGAGAAATATCTGTCAAAGAGAACGATAGTATAATCCAAATTTACAATTTTCATTTCTGTTCGAACCCTAAGCATAAGATGTTGCCATGCTGTAGTTATTGCGATTTCCCCAATACTATCACGACCAATCGGTTCTGAAATTAGGGGAAGGAATCTCAGAGGAATGATTTCTGCTTCTCTATTTCGCTTCTATGACTAGGTGGATAATACGTAGATAGATCCACTCAATTATTGCGGTTCGTCTAAGACAATGTCAAATAATTCAAAAGGTGCTTAAAGGATGATTATGGATTGAAATGGTCCTCTTACAGAAAAACATTACCGGAAATCATGTAATATAAGTAAGCAGAAGCTTAGTAAGACTAATAAAGTGAAGAAAATAGGGTTAGATACAAGGCCTTACCCAGAAGGGGGGGGGGTTAAGGGCTTTAAGGCTGATTGGGAGTGAAATAATAATCCAACAGAAAACTTCACAGAAAATCATGCAATATAAGCATTCAGAAGCTTAGGAAGACTGTAAAAGAGAAGAAAATAAGGGTATACACAATGCCGTATTCAGAGGGGGTGGTTTAGGAGATTTGGAACCCCCCTCCTCCTGAAATGTTAGTCCAACTCGTAAATAAGTGTGCAAACAAATCTGTGATGCAAAAAAACAAATAACCCACTCCTCACCGAAATAAAATACCCCCCTCCCGAACAAAATCCTGGACACGGTCTTAGTTAGATATTTATAAAAAGAGAGAAAACGTGATATCATAAGTTGCAAATTACCCTTTTCATAGGATGTAAAATTAATACAAAAATGAAAATGCTCTTAGTTTAAAACGAAAACCTGCTCAACAAATTAACAAAAATAGTCTTGCAATAAATTACAGCAACGTTTCACTCTTCAGTAATAAAAGACTATTGCTTTTTCTTCTTTTTCTCTTTTTTGAATACAAAGTCAGAAATTCCAAACCAAAATTTCTGCTACAAGCTTTAAATAAGAGAAGTCATAATCAATATCGAAATTAAGAAAATTAGAGAAAGGTGGCAAAATAGCACTCAAAATAGGCAGTATAGAAGCAAGAATAAATACAGGTATACTAGAAAAAGAAACAGATTTTATGACTTATTCTTGTTCTGGATGGGATCCAAATTATCCACCTATACATGTGCGTATCTAAGAAAGTACTAGAAGAGGAAGTAGTTTCCCTGAACAATCCATTATGGCAATAAAAAAAAATTCAAAATTAGGTGCGAAGTTTAGTAGAAGACAAATCCCTCGACCAACCCCTGCCTAAATAAATTCCAAGCTATCCCTATGTATACATGAAATGCTTATCCCAAGCAAAAAAGTAATATGCTCATTTTTAAGTAACGAACTCTTCAAACGTTGTATAACCTTTTCTGCCGAAAAAATTCGCCAGAGAAAAAGCAAAAACAAGATAAAATGTATTAAAATTGCATGAAAGGAAATCATAAAATCACATTGTTTCGGTTTGTGCGAATTCAGGTTCCCCCTGGATCGAAGGCCATGAAACCAAACACTCAAAGAACATTTACGCATCAGACTCATACACTCTGCATAAGTCCTGGTGATCCAACTATTTTTATATTCTTCAGAACTCGCATGGCATCCAACCATTGAGATCAAGAATAGAATAATGAAAGTTTCTTAGAACAAGTGACTAATTGAAGTGCTTGCATATACCCAAGGTTTTCAATAGTTACTTATCTTTTGATATTTTTTTCTACATCTTCTTTCAGAAGAAGAAGCAGTTACTGCAGACAGTCAGAAGATGACGCTGAATTCGTTGACGAATTCAGCTGTTAGTGAAGATATCTTTACCTTCAGTTTTTTCTCATTTTAAATTCATTATCTCATTCTAGTGTTACTGGTTTACTGTCGAATTTGGGATTTGTCGCCAAGAAGGAAATCTCAGAGCTTACGGAGCAGGTTTGCTGTCATCATTTGGGGAGCTTGAGTACTGCTTGAGTGGTAAACCCGAACTTAAACCTTTTAATCCAGAAGTAACAGGAATAACGAAATACCCAATAACAGAATACCAGCCAACATATTTTGTTTCAGAAAGCTTTGAAGATGCAAAAGATAAGATGATGTAAGTAAATATTTGCGATTTTAGTTCGTTGTTAAAAATTCGTTGCATTGTAGAGGAGCACTACCACCTTCGTAGTTTTCTTTTCAGTGTTAATCATGATCAGTAGTCTGTAGCTACGTAACGGTAAGACATAGAAATTCGGAGAACTTGGTATGTAGATTGTCAATCTAGGAAGAGAAGTTCTGCTGAATTTCTATAAAAATAGAACTTTATGTTTATGAATTGCTGTACCAAAGTTTAATGAAATAATTAAACCGACGAACTGTCTGCAATGAACTAATTTTTAGCTTGAACTGATACGTATGTTAAAGTTTCCACAGAGACAATTAGATTCTTCCTTTCAAAATAAGTTCGTTGCTGTTTTTTCCCAGGGGTTGTTTTCAAATCAGTGGTTTTAGATTATTAAAAGAGGGCTCATTCGAAAGAAAATTTAAAGTTGCAACGCCCTTTTTTAGCAATATCTGGATCATTAAAGATACTTCCACAAACTTATTTCGTAAATTACTATAGCATTATTTTTAAAAGAATCTTAAAGGATGAATCAGATGAGAAAATACTGTCAAATATAATGTTCCTTGTTTTGGACTCCATAGCTTAAAAATAGTTATTTATGAAAATATTATTAAGATACCTTGGCTATTTATAATTTTCAAAATAAACAAAAGTTATTTTTGTTTAAATAGAACAATTTCGGTTACTGTATTCTGGTTCGGGAAGTTATGCCAAAAGAGAGTTAGATTTTCGAACTGTTTTGGAAACACCGTGTTACCGTACAATTCAAGAGCCTACCTAATACAGGCTCTTCGAATCCTGCCGTAAGAATTATGTTTTTTAGTAGTGCAATATATAGTTGAATCCATGTGCTCATTGTTAAAAAAAAGTTACTAAAGGTAAAATTCTAGATTAAGAGACTTTCGTGGATCATGAAAGTATTGAGTTAGGGGAATGAAACTCCCAGGAACAGATCCAACGCCTTAACGATTTCCTAGGAGGGTATTTTGAAGTACCTACCTACACTTCCTCCTCCTCTAGGCACTGATTATTTATAAGGACACTCTTCCTCTAAGGGCACTGACCATTGATGACCTTTTGTAATCTTTGTGTTATAAAAGTGGAATCACTAAATAGATGTGCTCCTCAAGTGACGCACAAGGAAACTGTTTTGTGGCCTATATCTTTTCTCAATCTTGGTTTAAATATTTTAATTATTTAAGAATTCATTTCTTAAATTTAGAAAAAAACCTTGATATGGCTCAAAATCCAATTTAAATAGAGTAACTGGATTTTTAAAAACTAGAGCCAAAGAAAAATCAATCAAAAACCCAAAATGAAGGTAAAGCATTTTTGTCAAAATTTAGGCTAGATAGGTACAGCCTAGACCTGTCATCTATGCAATCTTCTAAGCCCTAGAACGGACAAAGTGGGCAAGGTAGCAGCTTGATAGCAACTCCCTTGAAGAAATCGAAAGTAAAACAGTTCAAAATAGGGATGATACCTTTTTATTGACAGTGAATAGATATAAAATTATTTAACTGGATATTTCGAACACATATACAGTGTTCATCATCAGCAGTAAGTTTTACTGCTGATGATGAACACTGTAATGAATTTCGTCATGGAAAGGCAGTGTGGTCTTCGAAGTTATCTACCTTGAATATATTTTAGATAGAACTGGTTTGTATGTGACATAAAAAGGTTTAAAGGTCGTAGTTCATCAAACATAAAATTATTTAACTGGATATTTCGAACACATATACAGTGTTCATCATCAGCAGTAAGTTTTACTGCTGATGATGAACACTGTATATGTGTTCGAAATATCCAGTTAAATAATTTTATATCTATTCACTGTCAATAAAAAGGTATCATCCCTATTTTGAACTGTTTTACTTTCGTCATGGAAAGGCAGTGTGGTCTTCGAAGTTATCTACCTTGAATATATTTTAGATAGAACTGGTTTGTATGTGACATAAAAAGGTTTAAAGTTCGTAGTTTAAAGGTGAATTAAAGCCTATAAAGCACAAGCTACCATAGATGCTTTCTTAGAAGATACTTTGTTTCTTTCTTATGCATGCTTTCTTACGGTAGATGGCTTCACTAAAAAGCTCACTACCAAAAGTTTAGGCAAACCTGGGATCCATCCAATATAAATGTATGTCGAACCTCGCTTTGTAGCAAATACAAGAAAGAGAATTAGTCATTTCGAGATAAATGAGAATAGTGTTTCCAATTCAGGCAATGAATTTTTTCTTCTTCGCTGCCTAAGGCTGACAAAGAACAATCTTCTTTAAATGATGTTCCACTAGGATATTGTAATGGGACTCTAATGAATATTCTAATTGTTTTTACATTCTAACGGAAAAGTCATAAGAGCAGTAAATGATCAAAATAACTTTCAATCTACGAAAGTAAGTCGGCATTTGTTTATCAAGCAATTTTTCTCCTGCAGTAATGAACTTGAAATGAGGCATAATGAAAGACTATGTAGAAAAAAAAAACAAATAACAACAAAACTGGACTAGCCTATAGCTTCTCTGGGTCAAAAACCTCATGCTTAGTACTACAAAATGAATAATATTTTTCAAACTGAGTGATCATCCAATCTATTATTTTGTAAATATGACTCAGCAGCTTCAACTATTAAATGCACTGTATTGCAAGACATCAGTCTCAAAGCTGTATAAAAACTGTAAATACTTGTTGGAGAATTTTTGACTACTTATTGACCAGTTATTGATCAGGATTTCTGACTAATTATTGACCAGGATTTATGACTAATTATTGACCAGGATTTATGACTACTTATTGACATGCTATTGACCAGGATTTCTGACTACAACTATAGATAACTTCGAAGACCACACCGCCTTTCCATGACGAAAGTAAAACAGTTCAAAATAGGGATGAAACCTCTTTATTGAAAGTGAACAGAAATATCCTTTTTGGGAGGGCCTGGCTGATTGGGCGCTAATAGACGGGGAAACCCCCTTATTTGGAGCTTGTGTACTTGTGGAGCTTGTGAGCTTGTTACAGCTTTAGTGCCTTCAGTAACAGCGTGCTTGGCAAGTTCTCCGGGTAGGAGCAGCCTCACAGCCGTTTGAACCTCTGCTAGTGATAGTGATCCTCTTGTTGTAGTGAGCTAGACGAGGGGCTTCCGCAGCAATCCTTTCAAAGATATCATTGACAAAGCTATTTATGATGCTCATTGCCTTGCTAGAAACACCAGTGTCGGGATGCACTTGCTTGAGAACTTTGTAAATGTAAATGGCATTTACCAAATGTACTGCTGATGATGAACACTGTATATGTGTTCGAAATATCCAGTTAAATTTTATATCTGTTCACTGTCAATAAAAAGGTTTCATCCCTATTTTGAACTGTTTTACTTTCGACTACAACTATCGACCAGTTCTTTCAACGATGTTCTTTCTTGAGCTTCAAGATACTGCAAAAATAACGTGTCAAAGCTTTATTTCGAAACACTTTTTGCGAGTAAAAATGAAACACAGTATCTTTTCAAAATACTAAACAGGAACCAGTAGATATACAAGAACAGCGATCAAGAACGTTCGGTATAGAGGTTAGGAGACAAATCACAGATTCAAAAGCCACCCCTTAATATCAAATGAATAGAGCAGCCAAATTGTCGGGTAAACCCCATTTGTAAAATACAGAACAAATGTCTGCCTTTGCAGACATTCTTTTAATTTATCTAAAACCCTTCATATTTACCTTCAGAAAACTTAAAAAAGAAATTATCAAACTTTCATATCTTCACAGCTACATTGCATCGATACAAAATTTGAAGATAAATTCAAATATTGAAAAGTCCGAAGAATGTGCTTCCGGGGGTGACTTGACATTTGCAGCCCAGGGGTAAGGGCCCGAAAATATGGAACCGCATTGAAATCAGAGTCATACAAAGATCTTCAGTATATACGGCTGAAGGATCCAAAGCAAAGTCCTTGGGCCCGCACCCCAACTAGATATCCTCGATCCATAGTTTTGCAAATATAAGCATATTACATCTCGTCAACTCAAAATTGTTAAAGGGGTCTTTTGTGTCAAAGGTAAACTTTATCTCTACCCCACTTTGATCAACAGAGCACACGTTCCGTCCCAAAAACTCATTATTCAGTAGTACGTGCGTTCTCTCTTCAACTCTCTTTAATAACCAGTGAATTAAAGTCATCTGTGAGCCCCTTTAATCAACGGTTTGTAAGTTTCCTACCCTTTATGTAGACAGTATCCATGCTCCCCCTCCAGCCCACTTTGGTCAGCGGTGGGTACATTCCGTCTCCTACCCCTTTTGGTTAACAATGGTTGCGCTCCATCTGCAACACTCACTAGTCAAGAGCAAAGTGTCTGAATCAAAAGCAACTAAGTGCATGTTCCACAAATGATCTTTGATTTCAACCGAAGTTGTAGTTCAAAGTTTCTTTGCTTGGTGATCACAAATAGCGTTTGGATTTCACTAAAGCTGGTATTTAAGGAATTGATAAATTCCTTAAATGTCGAAGTCCAAAATCAGAATAGATTAGTAACATATTTCACAAAATGTTTGATTTTCACCAAAGCAGGTATTGAAGAAGTATAATGTCACTTCTATGGTAGCACGGTAATATTATATTCTCACTTGTATGGTTGTTTTATACCGACAACATAACATTAGCTATTGTTGTCAAATTTCAGTTTATTAGTAATTTCCGTAAGAAAATAAGTTAAAAATTGGTACCAATTTGGTTCTTCCAGGGCAGAGGTACAAGGGGGGAGGTCAATCACCATCTTTCTTATATTTGAAAGCTTTAATATTTTCATTGGGGAAACAAAGAACTCTCCCCTCTCCTAGACATTGAAATTTTTTTTTGTCTTAATTAAAAATTGAAGAAATTTTCCCCTTCCCCCATTTTTCCTTTAATTCTTATTCCTAATCCTGAGAGACATTGGGTTTCAGACCTCGGGTAGCTAAATAAAATCTTTAGTTTGAATTATCAAATTCAGATTTCTACTCTTTACACTAATAACGCCATTTCTTTCCTTTATCCAAACTGCACCTCAGGTTTTACTACTTAGTTATATTATATACAATACTTGTTACATTTTTATAAATTGATATATAATTGACATTCAATATCTAATTTTATTCAAATTTGTATATTGGTTATCCTATTTCAGTGCATTTGCCGAGACAATACCACGTCCATTTGGTGTTCGTTACAATGCTTATACTCAGAGTGTCGAAATCTTGGACAGCAAACATCAACTGGAAAATCTTCTGAAGAACCTCTCTTCGGAAATGAAAACAGTCGTTGATGCTCTAAGGAAACTCTAAGATATATTTGACAGTATTCACTTGGCGGTTAGGGTTTGATCTTAATACGTAATTATATTAGTCGTGTAGTTGGTTTTTTGTTTTTATATTTTACCCTGCTTACGTTATTAAAAAAAATAAAAAGAAAACTCTATTCCAATTAAACTAGTCCCAAAATTTGCCTTTTCATCGAATTTCTAAGAAGAAAGGTGAACCCTAGAGATGCAATCTACCATTTCTAATAGTCTATAATAATATTTCTAATGCAAAAGAATATTCCTCAATTTTTTCGAAAAAACGGCAGCATTTTCTTTTTCTTTCATGAATCAAATAATACAAAGGCATTTTCTTTTTTTTCAGGAATCAAGTAATACAAAGGCATTTTTTTTTTTAGGAATCAAATAAGACAAATTATTATTTATTATAAAATTATTATTTAAAAAAATGCTTTCTTTCATGTTTTCATTGAAAATGCCTTTTTTGGAATTTTTATTGAAAAAAATCGAAGGAAATAACTAGATTTTGAAAACTATATCTTTCAGTATCTTCATTAAAACGCCTCTTATAGTTTTATTGAAAAACGCCTTTATTTATTTTTGGTATTTTCATTGAAAAATACATTTCTGTTAAACCTTTAATTGCAAAAATCGAATAAAAACAACAAAAATACCCTACCTTTAGGTTTTGAAAAATTCATTTTGCCCTCTTCCTTCCCCCATATTTCTAAAAATTGGCAATACTACAGAGTTATTCAAATAAGTAGCTAAAACACATTAATAGGTAAATGAAATGAAAATATATAAATAACATGTAAAACGTTTTAGCGATGACAGTCAAATACATGTATACTAAAATTCAAAATTAATTTTAAAAATATCATTACATTAATTTAAATTATTAGTAAGTATATTTCGCTGTATTATTTAAAAGCTTTACCCGTTATTTGTATATTTCATTTCGTTACAATTATAAATGGAATGATAGTCCAAGAGTAATTCAGTATAACCCAAGACATTATTTAAGCCCCGTTAACTTGTTACTTAAGAATAAACTTTAAAGAATCCTATTTGATGTCACTTGGACCTTTAAAATAAACCAAAAACAAAACAGTGAGGGCTATCGTAGATAAGCCCTAGCAGTCCACAGATCTTTCAATGAGGGCTCCTTCAAGGCCCTTCACGCCATACTAAATAGCTTAAGACAAGATTGAAAGATAGAGCAGAGATAAATTAAGTGTAACCGAAAGGCAAAACAGAGCTTGCGTTTGAAAAGGTTAGGAGTAGGAAAATTCCGGATTGGCCACAATTGCATTGGCACAGTGCCATGCAGCCACCCACCCGCTGATCACTTTTCCTTTCTCCCCTCTCCTTCCTTCTTTCTTTACAATCTTAGAATATCAAGGAGTTTTAATTTAGGCAGTTTGAACAATGCCAATCGTCACATAGAACAAATTAGGCTTGACAGGCCCATTAAATGTATAAAGATAAGTACTGAAAAATGGTATTAGAATTATATTTTAGCGCTGATTTAGGAATGATCTTCCGAAAAGATTTTCACCAAACTCATCCTATGAAGGAAAAGGAAGGAGACTCAACACATACCCAGTAAAAAACACAACACAACCACAACACATACCCAAGTAAAACACATACCCAGTTGATTTGAGGCAGCAACTTTTATTGCAGCTGTGTGGTCAGTATTAATATCAGTTCTATTTACACATCTATCATAGCAAAATCGAACCCTTTATTAAAAATCTGTTGTCAGCTCAAGACTCGTTTGTATGATCAGCGTTGCTACACCGAATGCTTATTTTATTAAATAACCATAAAAAACAGCAAAATTTTTGTGGAAATACTTTGAGACATGTAACACGTCTGGTCTCAGTTGCATTCAATCTTCTGAAGTAAGCAAATAACTGTTAAAACCTGAAATTAAATAAGGGATAAATCAGAGAAATTTCCTTTTACGTAGAATTATTAAAAGAAAAATAGTATTTGTGCCACTCGACAGTACGTAATTTTTTAAGATGGATAACTTTTCTTTCAATAAGACATTTTCTATTGCACTTTTCTTTTTTCAAGATTAATCAAATTTAAAACATAAAATAACGAAGTAAGGATAAAACGAGGACAATAAACAGCCAATGAAAAAATGGAAAAAATGCAAACATTTCGGTCAAGACCTCGACTTGACCGTTCTCAGTGCAGAATAAAACTGATAAAATAGAAAAAACAAAACCTTAAAACAAAACACAAAACTAAAATAAGACTACCCTTTCTTGAGTTACCCTTTCACCGTTACTCAGTTTGATGTTGTGAGACTTTGCTTGTTAATAAAGCATCATCCATTCATCACTCCAGGAGCTATACTACCCCCATAGATACACCCCGGTAGTACAGCCCTCTCTACTGTAGCTGATCCCGTCTCAACATTTCACACACACGTTATCTAGACATGGTATAAGTTTCAAACTCAATTAGGCATTTTTTCTAAACAACCATCGAATTAGACTTCAGCCCTTTGATGATTCCCAAAAAATTAATCGTAAAAAATCTATACACATTACACACGTTATATAATTATCCGTAAACGTTATCTAGACGTCAAGAAATCTTGAAAACTACAACCGTTATTTAGCGACTCTCAGGGTGGTCACAACCACGGCATAGCTTTTCTGGTATGACTGAGAAGTGTTATACTGTTTGTAGGGCTAGTTTAACAAGCTATTTTTTTTCAACTGAAACAAATTTTCTCTGCGCTATTATTACGTTGAAGAATTTCGTAATTTCTACAAATCAATATTAATCTAGCCTCTAATAGGTTCGCTTCAGCAACCGGATGTTATATCTCTAGGTAAATAAAAAATGTTTTCATGGTGGCGAATTTTCGCTTCGCAACCTAATTAGTTGCAACAAAATTAGTTTCTGCAGCCGGGAAATTTCCATAAAATTAATTAGAGCTTCCTGTTTCTGCACTGGCAAAGATATACTATTCAATTTTTTTTTAAGAGTTATTCAAAGAAACTTCTTTTTTAAAGCTCTAGAAAGGCTTCACAACTATCACTTTCAATCAGACCTACCATCAGAAAGCGATATCACTTGTTCATTTTAACATAAAAAAAAATTTGCTGTCTTCATCTAGACCTAGGGCTTTCAGTGTCAGAGTACGACCTCTTTCAGGTTCTCATAATCCCAGATTCGTCAGAACTCAGATTCACTAAACAAACTGAGCAACAAATATGATACAAAATAAAAGAAGAATGTCTTGCCTATACCTTATCTTCACTATTGGCAACAGCTAAGCATTTCTTTGTTATTTTATAGCCTTTCATTTCCGAAACTTCACTCAGGCATATCCTCTTTAATTGCTGGTAAGCTGGAATTTCAATCCTTAGAACGTTTTCTCCAAATTCAACTATGATGTCTTGGACCTGAAATTCGAAACAAAATTAGGCCAGGACCAAAGAAAGTTGAGACTAAAGGGCGTGGGTAACTTGGTATATTTTTTTTCAAACTTTGTAATAGTGTTTTTGGAGAAACTATGATAGCATACTTACAACTACTACTGCTACTAACAACTCACTGCAGCACCAAGCTGGCTGAGGCCAACACGGCTAAATACTCTCCTCCTCCATCCCAATCTATTTCAAAATCTTCTCTTTGTCCTCCCAAGAAGCTTCAATTTCTCTTAAATCCTTTCTTACGGCTTCCTCCAACCAAATACAAGGATAGACTATTTTTCGTTTTTCCCAAGATGGTTGGCTAAAACGGACGATTACTGGCAATCCGTGTTCTTTCATACGTGGACCGTGACTTAACTATATTAACCTTTCTCTCAATATAGCCCTAGAAAGCGAGATAGAGTCAAATTTTTTTATACGGCTTACTGTTCAAAATACGGTCAGTCAGACGGGTACCCAAACCAGTAGGTAGACAATTCCTCTCGAACACATTTTATAAATCCTCCTCCGTTTTATGAGCACCCAAGTTTCAGCGCCATGCTTGACCACTGGCCTCCCTGTAGCTTCGATTAATAATAATAATAATCTATTCCAAAAAAAGCCCGTGGGCCATAGGAAATTTACATAACAAAAAGAAACAACAAATTAACTAAAATAAATTAATACTATCTAAAGAAAACGCTCACGATGTGCCGCTGCAATCCTGACAAACCCTGCTATCCTTTTAATACTCAGGAAATTTGTCTCTTTCATTCTATCTACCATGCATATCTCATTCAATTTTTCTTCACCTTACATCTCTCGCCTCCATTCATTCAATTCGACACATTCACAGAAAAAGGTATTAAACTTTCATCCTGAGATCTACACATAGGACAAGCAATAGATTCTACCTTCTCCCCTTTTCTCCCTTGATACTTTCTTTTCTCACCAATCGAAAATCCATTTCCCCTCCAATCCAAATAAACCTTTAAATCCTCTCTACTTAACCCAACCTTCCAAAATACCTCCTCCCCCTAACTACCCTTTATCTGTCTATAAAATTTTAACGACCCTGAACGATCCAGACTTGCCCACCATATCTGGATTTCTTAGTTCTTCAACCTCTCTTGTACCTCCCTTGTTACTACTTCCTCCATATCCATAATCCCCTTTCCTTCATTTCACCATTACCTTAATCCACACTTATCTAAGATATCCTTAATCTCCGCCGGCCACCCTGCTTTGCTTTTCTGTCTCAACGCCTCTTGGTATGCTGCCTTTGCTACCGTAAATCTCTGCATACCCAGTATCCTAACCCAATATCTCACCATGGTTACTAGCCTCATGGATCGCAGCGATGCCAACCCTGAATCCCCCTGGATTACCAAATTACTAAACAAATCCCCTAGTCCTAACATCCTCTTATAATATCTCATCATAACCATCTCAAGTTTCGGACCTTTCCGATAGCCCCAGACCTCTGCTTCATAATGCATCACCGGCACTATCTTACTTGTCCAAATCCTCTTATGTACTCTAATATCTCTAACCTGTCTAAGATTATTCCTTGTTATTTCACCGCTAATATACCTCCCCCTTGCATTCCCTAGATCCAGATGCCCACTGAACTTCCCATTACTAGTAAACTTTAACCCAAGATAAACAAATTCATTTTTCACTGGTATAGTTTCACCTTTAAAGGAAAAATTCACATCTTCACTTTCCATGGCTTTACGACCAAATACCAATACCACTGTCTTCGATGTGTTCAGGATAAACTTTTTCTCTTCCAAATAAACCTCCGTAATCTCTAATAATTGTTGCAGTTTCTCCTTTGATTCAGCCAGTAATACGATGTCGTCAGCAAATAGTAGTAAGCACAGTTTAAGCAAATCTATCCATTTCATTGGTTCATTGCTCTTAACGAAAAATTTCTAGGCATCATTTAAATAAAGGCTAAACAATTTCGGTGACAGCACACATCTCTGCTTTAGTCCCAATAAAGATAGCACAGGAGTTGAGCACTTTCCCACCATTCTCACTACTAACTTCACGTACTTATACATTTCGCACAGCAACAATACAAAATAATGGGGCAGTCCTAAAGATTACAGGTTTAGCATCAACAGATGCTTATCCACATTATCATATACTCCTTTTAGGTCTAAAAAAGCTGCAAATAACCTTCCCCCTTTTCCTTTCCTATATTTCTCTACCAAAATTCTCAAAATAAAAATATGATCTATTGCACTATGGTTTTTTCTAAACTCTACCTGGAAAGGGGATAACAGTTCCTTTTCATCCAACCACTTCCCTAATCTTGATTCTATAACCTTGCAAAAAATCTTACTCATCACATTTCCTAAACTAATTATTCTATAATTACTATGATCCTGCCTATTACTATTTTTAAAAGTTGGTATTCCTACTGACAAATTCCATTTCCTTTTTTCAGTCACAAAACAGATAATTGCTGCTAAAACTGGTACTAGAACTGTTTTCCCTATTTTCCCAAATCTTTGCTGGTTTTCCATCCACCCCCGGCGCCGAAGATCCCTTCATTCTTTTTTGGCTTGCCCATACTTCCTCTACCTTGATCGGTTCTAAGAGACTATAATCCTCTTTTCTTAAGGGGAAACCATTCTGCTCCCGTAGCTCCTCTGCTAAACTCCCTATACCGCCTCCATATTGCTCCCTTTTGCTATTTGTCCTACTCCAGGTATGTTGTCCACGACTCAGCTGGAGGTATGTGTTGGTCGTTGGCCTTGAATTCCCGCCTTACTTCTCTCCAAAACTGTTTTGGGTCTTTTGACAAGTATTCCTCGATGATCTTTGTGGCCCTAATCTCTTCTACTTGTTTTTTTTTTCTCTCTTTTTTATTAGCCTCTTGTAAATCTTTCTCTCTGCTCGGTACTCCGATAAGTGTTTATTCATTTCCTGGTCATTTAGGGCTCCTTTCACTTTCCTGATAAGTTGAACAAGGCTTACTTTCAGCCTCCGACAATCTTCATCAAAGAATTCGTTTGTATTTCTCACCATCTCCTTCTTATTTGAAACTCCACTACATTTCTGATATACTTCCTCTGCTATTTCTTCCAAGGCTTCTTCTAATTTCCCTTCTCCCAGTATACATATGCATTCTTCCGCCATTTTTTTATGCATCTGTTCACCTTCCAACAATGCTTTCATACGGTTTTCCTCCATAAAATGTACCCGAATCTGCTGCTTCATTACCTTCCTACCATTATCTTCCATCTTTCCCTCGTTCCTCCAACTATATCTCTCACCTTCCTTCTCTTTCATCCATTTCTTCGCCTGTCCTGCCTTCATAACTACCTCTATTGGCTGATGGTCTGATCCTACAACATCCATAACATAAAAATCCAAACAATTTTCCCATAGCCTCCTATCAACCATAATATAATCAATCACGCTAGGCTTCCCCTAACCAAAACACGTAAAATCTCCCTTTTCATGATCTTTTTGCACCCTTCCATTCAAAATTATCAACGGACCCTCACTACAAAAATTTATCATCTTATGGCCCCACCTATTTTTCCTCCTAGTTTCATCTTTGCTAATATATAATTTGCTAATATATAATATATAAAATATTTTAATCCTGGTTCGCGGACTTATCTTCCTATTCTTCCAAACCTTTTTCAACCGTAAAAAAAGAAACACCCCGGGCCATGGCTATTCTATTTTTAACATCTTCGCTCCATGAAACATATTTACTAATAATATTACCAAGAGAAGTGAAACTATCCGCATGCTCGATCTTCTCGGTACCCATTCGATCATCTCTTCATCATCACTTATTCCCAGTTTAAGCCACTTAGTCTTCTTAACGTTAATTTTATAGCCTAATTTTATAGCCTGATGACTCAGGTACTTCTCAATTATTAATCTAAGAGTAAAAATTTGGTCAACGCGTCCTCTCCCCTTCTTAAAACCACACTTTTTTCTCTTAAATCTTTTTCTATAGGATCTCTAAGTCTAAAATATATCATCATACTAAGTAATTTACTTCTTACAGATATCAGGCAAATTAGACACCAATTACAAAACTGATTTTGCCAGGTACACTAATCACACCATTTTTGGCTCATTAATACACTGAAAAAATACCAAGAAACACTAAATGTTAGATGGCGTTGGTGACCCCGCAAGTAAGTAACCCCTACCCTTTGGTAGTCACTACATCAAGCAGAGTTATAATATTTTCTACAATCTAATTTTAAGGTTATAATGTAAATATTGTAGTCTCTAATAATAATCTGATTATCTAATTTTAAAATCCATATTAATATTTTTGATTTTTCAAAAATCCATTAGATTTTTTTTAACATAGTCTTTCATTTTGTTTAATGAAATATAGAAGGAAATTGTAACTAAATTAAGCCTTATTGGCGTTTACTGAAGAATTTTTACAGACTGCTTAAAAGAAATGATAATGATAAAGTGTATTAGACTGAACAAGGCAACCAATACACGTTAAAAATTCAGTAAACAGTAAATACAACATACTTAGAGTACACATCCCTCCCCTTCTGAATGACTTAAAAAAAGAATTACTAATTTCTTAAATATCTTAGGATTTCAAATCGCCATTTTAAAAGCCATTAATTCCTTAAATATCTTAGGATTTCAAATGATCATTTTAAAAGTCTTTACCAGTAGCCTACCGATAATACTCAACTTGTTCGTGTTTTAAAGCTCTTTTTCAAAACTTCATCAATATTAGCGTACCGGTGTTCTGGAGGGAATCTTTAGTTCACAATCTTTAACTTCACAAGACATGAACGTCTCTCGAGACAATAAAGGTTAATAAAAATCCCATACAATAGGAAGCATTTTTCTGTTACATTAATATATTCTATTACGTTATTCCTGTTATAAACTGTCCTAACAAAAACTATTAGCAAACAATTTTTTAAACAGTTACATTTCTACTGACTAGCAACAAATCGCTAGCTAACATCGTTTGTGAATTTTTCTAACAAATCAATTCTTTGCAGGAGTATTTGAAGCCCAACAATCAAAAATTGATGTGTAGAGAAATCAGGATAACTAGTTTCCTGATTGGTAAATTAGGAAAAAACAAAATACTGATAATGCAACAAATCAGAATTATTAGTTTCTTGATTGGTAATCAGGGAAAAAAATAATTAACAAAAAAATAAAACCAATAAAATGAAAAATCAGCAAATCAGGATAACTAGTTTCCTGATTGAAAAATCAGGGGAAAAAAAAACTAAAAGAACAAAACAAAAAATCAACAAATCAGGTTAACTAGTTTCCTGATTGAAAAATCAGGGGAAAAGATAAAACTAATAGAGCAAAACAAAAAATCAACAAAACAGGATGACTAGTCTCCTGATTGGTAAATCAGGGGAAAATAAAATATCAACCAATCCAAAACTGGTAATGCAGCAAATCAGGATAACTAGTTTCTTGATTGGTAAATCAGGAAAAAAAATATTAAATAAAAAAATTAAACAAACAAAATAAAAAAAATCAGGATAATTAGTTTCCTGATTCGCAAATCAGGATGACTAGTCTCTATTCTCCAAAAACTGTCAGAGAGTCCATCACTGCTGAGATTTCTTTCAGTTGGCCAATTCTTTCGTTGATTGCCTACAGATATCTCAGATAAAGACCAACTTAATAGGCTACACTGAATAAAGTAAGGCCAACCACTACTACTTTGATATTGGTTTACAGAGCCTTGGATAAATAAGAATTTAGTATTCGTCATATGATATTTTTTTATTTAAGCATATGCATAATGAAATAAGTGAAGGATCTATTTTAGTTTACAAAGGGTATAGAAATGCTTCAAATTTTGTTTTAAGAGCTATGAAGCGAAAGTAGTATCATTCAAAGTTTAAAGAAAAAATAAAGAAAGAAAGATTTCTGAAGTATTTGGTGAATAATTTAAAAAAGGGCTAAATTTATCATCAAATATCCAGCCACCAGATGATCCAGCCACCAGCCAGCCACCAGTAAGTACTGAAGTTTCGCTTCATTTAAAGCCAAAAACTCGTATGGAGGTGGCCAATATTTCCCGTAATATGAAGTCAAGTTCATCTGGAGGTGATAGGCTGAATTTAAAAGAAATAAAATGTATTCAACCAGCGATTCTGGAAAATTTAGCTGGATTGACTAACTCTCATTTTAAAGCAATAATTTTTCCTGATTTTTTTTTTAAGATAACAGATATAATTACTTTATTTAATGAAGGTGAGAGGAAAAGTATGCCGAATTATAGACCTATTTTATTTTATCTCCGTTAAGCCGTATAATTGAAAAGTAACTTAAGCAATAAAAGAATTTATGCATAGCTTGAGAAACATAATTTATAACACCTTAATCAGTGTGGTTTCAGGAAAGGAATACAACTAACAGAGATACTTAGTTAAGGAACTATACAACTACAGTGGATGTATAGCTGCCAACACAGCTACGCGCGCTCCTCTTCCATCCCAATTTATTCAAAGCCTCCTTCTTTACACCCTCCCAGGAAGTTCCCATTTCATTTAGATCTTTCTTTATGACATCCTTCCACCCCAACCACGGACGACCTGCTTTCCTCTTAGCCCTTGATCCTTCATCCGCAGAACGCGCCCAAGCCATCTCAACCTTTCTCTCATCATAGCCCTAGAAACCGGGATAGAACCGAATTTTTTCGTGCAGCCTAATGTTTGAAATACGGTCAGTCAGCTGGTTATCCAGAGCTGCTGATCATTCTATACGTGATGAAAAATTGCGAAGCTGTGGAGTTAATGGAAGATTTCTAATCAAATAAATAATAATAATAATGTATTTCTTACCCACTTACAAAAGGGAAAAAGTGGAGCACAAGGAAAAAAAAACAAAAAACTGCAAATAACACAAAATACAAGAAAAAGAAATAACAATTTAGCAAAAGAGGCGGATAAGATGATGGTTAGGACCAAGACGGATTGGCACATCGTCAATTAATTTTGAATTTAGTTTTTCCACTGAGAGAACAATATCCGTTGCCTGATATATACTAATTAACCTTCGGTTCCGAAATGATCGTGGTAAATAAAGTAAGAACTTACAATACCGATAGTAATCCGTCTCGACCCTCTTTACGTCACCTTTATTCAGAAGCATATAAAACCCAGCACAAGATAACACAGAATGGTCCCTTCGGCTTCAAAACAAACAAAATAGCATTCCCCCAACTGCACCCCAGCCCTGGCGTCTGGGGCAGCTTTCCTCGGTCGCCCCCCTTTTAATGGTCCTGATTGTTATCTTTTAGTACTCTTCTTCTATTTGCTTCATTTCTAATTTAAACACATGGAAGGCATTCATAAATTTTCGAAAGCAAGACTAGCCTCGCTCAAAAAAGTTTCTCGTGAACATTGCCTTTGAACTGTCTACTTTGGTCATTTATAGAAATTTTATAACCTTCACATAATCAACTTGGCGTTGAGCGTAATAAGTTATTCTTATGTGCTGTAAAAAGCAGCAGTTAAGCTGAGTAAGCAACTACTAAACTCCACAATATTCATTGTAAAAGAATTCGATAAAAAAAAAATATTATTTTCTGTAAGAGAAAATTAGAACAAAGGGCAGAAGAATTAAAAGCAGGAATGAATGTGCTCTTTTAAGGTATATATTTGAGGGTCTAGTGCTGCTTGAATCAATCTAAATATGAAAATCCTTTCTTATCTCAGAGTGAAAAGACATGTTACCAATAGAACCTCATCACTACTGACAGAGCCTCATTGCCAAACGAAAGATCTTAAGCCGAACTGACCAGCCATGACAAACAACAAAGAGAGAAAAACTCAACGAAGAAACAAACAAAAGAGACTAGGGCCAGTAGAGAAAGATAAAAAACCAAAATGACGTTGATATTTCGCCTGTACAAAATGAGGCATCTTCAGCGCAGAAGAAACGAAGATAAAAACTAAAGTAAAAACAAATAAAAACCATCATCAATACTAATAAACTACAACTGTCGCGACAGGTCCACATAGGTCACTGTCACTAATAGAGGACTCTTCTAGCCGTAGTCTTGTTTGTTTGTTTCATCATCGAGTTTTTTTTCTTTTTTGTTTGAGCCTCATTGCACCAAGCTGCTTGACGCCCACGCAGCTCCTCCTCCTACTCTTTTCACAGCTTTATTCGTTAATCTTTCCCATCAAGTTCTCGCTCCTTTTAAATATTCACTCGGAACCTTTTTTTGACCAATTTGTGCACTTCCTGAAGCAAAATACTGGTTAATTAATCAAACAGTTCGTGGTAACGAACTGTAGTAAGGAGCGACCCGGCTCAATAGTAACCAATAGCTACATCAAAAGAATCGCATTTTAATGCTGATTTTAAATATATAAGTTTCATCAAGATTAGTCTTACCCATCAAAAGTTACGAGCCTGAGAAAATTTGCGTTATTTTAGAAAATAGGGGGAAACGCCCCCTAGAAGTCATAGAATCTTAACGAAAATCACACCATCAGATTCAGCGTATCAGAGAACCCTACTGTAGAAGTTTCAAGCTCCTATCTACAAAAATGTGGAATTTTGTATTTTTTGCCAGAAGGCAGATCACGGATGCGTGTTTATTTGTTTTTTTTTTTGTTTTTTTTTTTTTTTTTCCAGGGGTGATCGTATCGACCCAGTTGTCCTAGAATGTTGCAAGAGGGCTCATTCTAACGGAAATGAAAAGTTCTAGTGCCCTTTTTAAGTGACCAAAAAAATTGGAGGGCACCTAGGCCCCCTCCCACGCTAATTATTTTACCAAAGTCAACGGATCAAAATTCTGAGATAGCCATTTTATTCAGCGTAGTCGAAAAACCTTATAACTATGTCTTTGGGGACGACTTACTCCCCCACAGTCCCCATGGGAGGGGCAACAAGTTACAAACTTTGACCAATGCTTACATTTGAGGGGCTCACCTCCTCCTAATACCTCGCTCTTTACGTTAAAGTATATTTAGTAATTTCAACTATTTATTCTACGGCTTTTGTGATTCTGGGGTCATTCTTAATGAATTGGGACAAAATTTAAGCTTTAGTGTAAAGAGCGAAGATCTGACAAGGGGGCGAACCCCCTCATATCTATATATATAAAAATAAGTTGTCTGTCTGTGGATGTGTGGATGGATGTGTCAGGTGACGTCACCTGAAAAAACTGGATTAGGTGACGTCAAAACTGAAAAAACTAAAAAAAGGCAAAAACTACAAAAAAAACTAAAAACTAATACAAAAAATAAAAAAGCTAAAAAACTAAAAAAACTATAAAGGTAAAAACCAATAAAAAACTAAAAAAAAAACTGAAAAAACTAAAAAAAGGCAAAAACTACAAAAAAAAACTAAAAACTAATAAAAAAAGTAAAAAAGCTAAAAAACTAAAAAAACTAAAAAAACTAAAAAAATGTAAAAAACTAAAAAAAATAAAAAATAAAAAAAAAATAAAAAAAAGGAAAAAACTGAAAAATAAGCTAAAATAAAGGTAAAAACCAATAAAAAACTAAAAAAAAAAAGGAAAAAACTAATAAATGACGACACTCAAAGAGAAAGCGACCAGGACAAAAAACTAAAAAAAAAGGCAAAAACTACAAAAAAACTAAAAACTAATAAAAAAAATAAAAAAGCTAAAAAACTAAAAAAACTAAAAAAAGGTAAAAAACTAAAAAAACTAAAAACTAAAAAAATACTAAAAAAGGTAAAAACTAAAAGAACTAAAAAAGAAAAAAATAAATGACGACACTCAAAGAGAAAGCGACCAGGACAAAAGGAATGTTCGATTAGCAATCAACAAAGCACCGGGACACAGGGAGTATAAATGACGACCAGGACACAAGTAAAAAAAAAAAATTAACAAAACTAAAAAGAAGGTAAAAACTACAAAAAAACTAAAAAGAAAAAAAAACTAAAAACTAATAAAAAAAACTAAAAAATCTAAAAATCTAAATAAACTAAAAAAGAAAAAAAAAGGAAAAAAATAAAGGAGAAAAACAAAACTAAAAAACGAATGTATATACAGACCGGTACACCGGGATACAAATGACGACCGGGACACAGGGAATATAAATAACGACCGGGACACAGGGACACAACTACAACGGGGACACCGGGGGAAACAGGGGGATATAAATGACGACCGGGACAAAAAAACTAAAAAGAAATAAAAACTAAAAACTAATAAAAAAAACTAAAAAATCTAAAAATCTAAATAAGCTAAAAAAGAAAAAAAAAGGAAAAAAATAAAGGAGAAAAACAAAACTAAAAAACGAATGTATATACAGACCGGGACACCGGGATACAAATGATGACCAAGACCCGGGACACAGGGAATATAAATGACGACCGGGACACAGGGACACAACTACAACGGGGACACCGGGGGAAACAGGGGGATAACCTGACAATCTATTTATATGCAAAGACAATGGGACAGCAAAGAATGTTGTATATTCGCAAGTTTTACGTAGTTAAAACCATATATATATATATATCTATATTCACAGGTGGGACATAGGGACACAACTACAATGGCGCGTAACTATTATGGCGCGTAACGACTTACGCGCGCGGGTGGACTTGGGGGGGGGGCGCGAAGCGCCCCCACCAACTAGGTGTTGGGGTGGCGCGAAGCGCCACCCCAACAGCTAGTATGTAATAAAAACATGAGAATACAAAAGTTCTTTACGTAAGCTAATTTATAAGTTACGTAAATCTTTTACTAATAAAAATATTCGTAAAAAATTAAAAGTTCTAGTTGCCTTTTTAATTAACCAAAAAATCGGAGGGCAACTAGGCTTCCTCCCCCGCTCTTTTTTTCTCAAAATCATTCGATCAAAATTATGAGAAAGCCATTTAGCCAAAAAAAAAATGCAAATTTCGTTTTAATTATTCCTCTGCGGAGAGCCAAAATCAAAACATGCATTGATTCAAAAACGTTCAGAAATTAAATAAAAAAAACAAGTTTTTTTAACTGAAAGTAAGGAGCGACATTAAAACTTAAAACGAACAGAAATTACTTCGTATATGAAAGAGGCTGCTTCCTCATCAACGCCCCGCTCTTTACGCTAAAGTTTTTTACTGTTTTAAAAAGAAGAATTGAGAGATAGAGTCAAACTTTAGCGTAAAGAGCGGGGCGTTGATGAGGAAGCAGCCACTTTCATATACGAAGTAATTTCTGTTCGTTTTAAGTTTTAATGTCGCTCCTTACTTTCATTTAAAAAAACTTGTTTTTTTTTTATTTAATTTACTACATGGACGATAGCGATAATGGAACCTATATTTAAAAGGGGGAGTCCTAAGGATCATGAGAGTTATAGGCTAACAGCCTTAGTTCCTATATTTAGCAAAATCTTAGAGAAAATTTTTAGATAGCCGATTAAATGATTGGCTAGAAGGTTTTGGAATTATGAATAGTTATTAGATTACAACTTAGATACAAGTTTTGGATAAAATAAAGTGTGATGCAATTTGCATATACAGGAAACGTTAAACTGGGGAAGAGCAGCGATATTTACAATTTTCCGGAATAACGTAGTTGAAACAAAAGCTTTCGTTGCAAAAATGGGTATTTCTATCTAAAACAATGACATTTGGGGGCATTAGAAAACGGTTCAGCTAGAGTATATTCAATTAGGTTATGTTATGTTAAGAGATTGTTTGGGCTAAATAGAACGACTCATTCGCAGTTGTGCGTCTATGGTCACTAAAAAAAAAACCACAGACTAGTCTCCGTGATAAAATTTTGGTAGAGAGTTGTTCAGTTACTGAGTGATAGGTTGCTTAAGACCGCTTACGAAGATTTACTTTCGCAGGGGGGGAAAAGACCATTGCCTCTTAAAATAAGAGATATTTTTGATAAAATAGGGTTTTCTTTTCTTTTGAATGAAGGGAGAGGACCAATGGATATACATGCAAATTGGGAGAATGAGAATGATAAAGAGAGAGGTTGCTTTGAAGACATGTATACTTTCCCCTTTTTCGAATATGAGGAGGGGGATTTGGTGCATTGCTTGAGCCGGTGCTAGAAGCTCTCTACGATAAAAGAAGGGATATTCGGAAAAACCAACCTGATACTTTCAGATGTCTCAAATAGTGCGTCACCACTTTTTATTTCTAGAATAGTGAGGTATTTGGAAATTATGTTTATTGAAAGAAAATCCTAGTCTATTAAATACATGTAGCGTTTCATTTAAGTGTTTTCTGATGATCACATATGCATGGTCATACTATTTTGTACTTTTTTTGTGTGCATGGACGTATTCTTCGGCTTTAAATACACTTTATCTTATCTATCTTATCATAGGCTTAAGAGTAAGAAGCTCACTTTTGAGTACACCCTTTCTCCTTCCTTTACTCTTTCACTTCCTTCTCCTTCAAACTTTTGAAAATTATTTTATAAGGAAAATCTTTTCAAGAAAACATATGATTTGTAAAAAATTTTAGAGAGGAAAACAAAAGCTAAGAGCTCATATGGCACTTGTGACGAGGCCATAAGGGCTAAGGGCAAAGAGCTCATATGGTATGAGCTCTAAAAAGATTCTAAGGATCAAAAGATTGATTTAAAAGGAAAAATCAGAGGCTTAATGCCGGTTGGGATTTAAAATATGAGCTTTGAGTCACGATGTCCTTCTAAATATTAAAATTCATTAAGATCCGATCACCCATTCGTAAGTTATAAATACCTAATTTTTTCTAATTTTTCCTCTCCCTTTAGCCCCCCAGATGGTCGAATCTGAGAAAACGACTTTATCATGTCAATTTGTGCAGCTCCCTGACACGTCTACCAATTTTCTTCGTCCTAGAACGTCCAGAAGCACCAAACTCGCCAAAGGACTGAACCCCTCCCCCCAACTCCCCCAAAGAGAGCAAATCCAGTACGGTTACGTCAATCACGTATCTACGATATTTGCTTATTCTATCCACCAAGCTCCATCCCAATTCCTCCACTCTAAGCGTTTTCCAAGATTTCCGATTTCCCCCTCCAACTCCCCCCAATGTCAACAGATCTGGTTGAGATTTGAAATAAGAGCTCTGAGACATGAATTCCTTTTAAATATCAAATTTCATTAAGATCCGGTCACCCGTAATTTTTTACCTCAATTTTTCTAATCTTTCCAAATTAACACCCCCCCCCCCCCAGCTCCTCCAAAGAGAACAGATCCGTTCCAATTATGTAAATCATGAATCTAGAACTTGTGCTTATTCTTCCCATCAAGTTTCATCCCGATCTCTCCACTCTAAGCGTTTTCCAAGATTTCCGTTTCCCTCCTCCAACTCCAATGTCCCCGGATCCAATTCGAGTTGAAAATGGCGCATCTGAGACATGAGATCCTTCTATATATCAAGTTTCATTAAGATCCAATCACCTATTCGTAAGATAAAAATACCTACATTTTCACGTTTTCCAACAATTCCGGTTTCCCCCTCCAACTCCTCCCAATGTTACAGGATCTGGTCGGAATTTAAAACAAGAGCTTTAAAGCACAAGACCTTTCTAAATATCAAATTTCATTAAGATCTGATCACCCATTCGTAAGTAACAAATACCTCATTTTTCCGAATTACCGCCCCCCCCCCCAACTCCACCAAAGAGAGTGGATCCGGTCCGGTTATGTCAGTCACCTATCTTGGACTTGTTTTTATTCTTCCCATCCAGTTTCATCCCGATCTCTCCGCTTTTAGTATTTTCTAAGATTTCCGGTCCCCTCCCACAATTCCCCCCCCAATGACATTGGATCCGGTTGAGATTTAAAATAAGAGATCTGAGTTACGAGGTCCTTCTAAATATGAAGTTTCATGAACATCCGATCACTCTTTCGTAAGTTAAAAATACGTCAATTTTTCTAATTTTTCAGAATTAACCCCCCTCCCCCCGAATTCCCCTAAATAGGGCGGATCCATTCCAATTATGTCAATCACGTATCTAATACTTCTACTTATTTGCCCCACCAAGTTTCATCCCGATCCCTCCACTCTAAGCGTTTTCCATGATTTTAGGTTCCCCCCCCCCAACTCTCCCAATGTCACCAGATCCGGTCGGGATTTGAAATAAGAGCTTTGAGACACGATATCTTTCTAAATATCAAATTTCATTGAGATCTGATCACCTGTTCGTAAGTTAAAAATACCTCATTTTTTTCTAATTTTTCAGAATTAGCCCTCCCCCCTCCAACTACCCCAAAGAGAGCGGACCCATTCCGGTTATGTCAATCATGTATCTAGGACTTGTGCTTATTTTTCCCACCAAGTTTAATCCCGATCCCTCGACTCTAAGTGTTTTCCAAGATTTTAGGTTTCCCCCTTGTCACCAAGTGACACCCCTGTCACCAAGTGACATAAAAAACAACTTTGAAAACAAAAACTCAAAGGGTAGCTTTCCATGGTTATCAAGCTGTCTTAATAGTATCACGAGATAACTTTTTCCCTCATTATAATATTTTCATTAAGAAGAAAATGTTTGCATAAGGATTTCATCATGATGTCACTAGTACTTTAATGGCATTATTTGACTTCTAATTTTCTTAGCTTTTACCCTATTTTTCTCTTAACGAAAATAAAATTTTTATATTTCCACCACATTCTTTTCCAAGAAATAAAGCGGACAAATTGCTTACTCAGCTTAACCAGTGCTTTTCATAGACTCAAAGAATGATTTATTACGGTAAACCCCAAGTTGAATCAGGGAAAACAGTAAAGTTTCTGTGAAAAGCAAAGGCAGACAGCTCAAAGACAACGGCCACGAGAAACATTCTCGAGTGAGGCTAGTTCCGCCTTCAAAAAGTTATGAATGCCTTCCATTTCTCTAAATGGAGACCAAGTATAATACTAAACATTAAAAAATATAATAATATTAAATAATAATAATAATAATAATAATAATAATAATAACAATAATAATAATAATAACAATAATAATAATAATAATAATAATAATAATAATAATAATAATAATAATAATAATAATAATAATAATAATAATAATAATAATAATAATAATAACAATAATAATAATAATAATAATAATAGCAATAATACTTACAAAAATTCAAATTTCATATTTTAACAGAAATGCAACATACTTTCTAGTAACAATTTACTTACAAAATTAAGGCCCGATCCCGACGGCGGTTATGAAGTTTGAACCCCCCCCCCATCCAAAATGTTTGTCCGACTCATAAAAACGTAACAAAATTGACTAATAAACACATTTTTATACGATTTTTGAAGCTTTTTTGAAAAAAACGAAAAAATCCTTTTGTAAAAAAAAAAAATATTGGACACGGCTCAATTCAAAATGCTTACTTATTGCACCAAAGAAACAGAGAGAACAGGGAAATTCAAAAACATGAAGATGTGACCTGAGAAAACAAGAGAAAAGCGAAAGGACTTACTTGGAATTAAATTGGATTTAAATCCCAACTAATTGGATTAGAATGGGTCACAAATTAATTTTTTATTTATCAATAGCTCTTATTGCGTTTCGAGAGAAACACTTCGCTTTTTTTTTTCTTTTTTTTTTCTAGCACCCCGATTTCAGCTTATTCCTTGAAAGTGGCAAGGGTCGAACCTCTGCGGTTTTTACAGGAAGTGTGGACTTTAAGTCGGAGTGATAAATATGACTTTATATTTTGGAAAGCATCGTAGAATTCTTTCCTGGGGCCAAAAGGATGGTTTTTGCTTGTCCTTGAGCCAAAGCCTATAGTGTGCGAAATGAGGTGGAATTCTATAGTCCATGTCAGAGAGAACTATCTGAAGATATGCAGTCAAGGTTTCGTTTCATAGAACCATGCTTCTGCTTTCAAGTGGAAAGCTCCGTTCTAGTAGGCAAGCAGGCAGGCACCAGTTTCAAATTGAAGATGGACTAAAATCTATAATTGTTAAATATATCCGGCAGTAACCCGGCCCCACAGCCAATGTGATAAATAGAATAATATACAGAAACAAAAAAGTGGCATTTTCCCACGGTTCCGGAAGTACTGACATCTACTACTTCTACCCATTTCTGTTCCTGACTTCAGCTGAGTTTATCATTCGGTTTTTCGCACTTGGGATTGCAGTAGAGGAACGGTATCAGATGTGCCTCTTAAATTTTAAAAGTTCTCTCATTGCTAAAGAAATTAGAGTTTATCCTTTGCTCCTTTCTAAGTGACGACCTTAGAAACTTAGCCTACGGCAAAACAGTCAACTTTTGAACTAAGACACATAGATTTATTTTTCGACGGCAGTCGATAGCTCTTGATGAGCTATTCAAAGTATATGTCATCCATTTTTTGGTAGAAAAATTCCTTCGTGAGATGTACCAATTTGAAAGTTTAAAGTGGTGGACAAGTTCAGTAGTAAGGTAAACACTGAAACCAAAAAAAAAAGGCCGATACCAATTGTGGGACACATAGGGGAGTTTTAAGCAACATTCGGCTGTTAGCTCATAATCATCTTCAGCAATGAGGGGTTCGCAACTTTTGCTAGTTGTTGTACCTATTATTTGTTTCCGGTGTATTTGATGGTAAGACCAATTCGGTTCCAGTGGTAAGACATGTAGGGGACATGTTTATTTTAAGATCCTTACAGATTAACAACTTCAGTGTTTAACTAAAGCGAGCAAACAAAACCAAAGTGTTGCTCTTGCAACACTTTGCTCGGTGAAGCCGAACAAACATTGCCTCAACACCTCACGTTGCCCATGCACGTTGCCATGTAGACCTAGTTTTATTACATTCTATGCCATTATTGACAATTTAGCACTAAAACAAATTATTGAGAAAAGAAAGACACCAAAAACAGCTTTCCAAATCATGAAATTTTGGAATAAACAGTATACAAAAAAAAAATCCTTTTTCAACCTTATTTAAGAAATCAAAAGACACATTAAATCTGCTTTCATCATCACGTTTGTCCATGAACTGCAAAACATCAATATCACATGAGCTTAAACTATTTGCCAAAATCAGTTCTAAATGAGGTGGTGATGAATTAACTAACAAAAACTTCTTCTAAATAGGCTGAAATTACAATGAAAGGCTGAATTAGCTATCCAGACTTTTTTTTCAAATATGGAGTGCTTAATTGTCAATGTTTCAAATTTATATTTGGGAATGTTAGGTGAAAATAAATAATATTAAAGCGGAACAAACTTTCTGTCTTTAGTTTCATCGTTTTATTAATAAAGTAAAATAAAATAAAGAAACTAAAAATGAAATAAATAAATTAAAGTAAAAGATGTATAAAACAAAATAAAGAAGAAATAAAGACAAAAAAGAAATAAGTATTTTCGAACGATCATAATGAACATATAAGGTCAAAAATTTTCTGACCGTCCCGTAAGGTTAAAAGGGTTGTTTCTATATATAGGGCATTAGGACTATAGGCCTATTTATATAAGAGCTGTTTAAGCGAAGTTATGCCCGTCTTTTTTACGCAAAAAACTTACCGCAGTTTTTATTTGAAACACAGCTTTCAAAAACGTCTGACCATGCAACTCCTGTAAACAAGTCTTAGTCGTAATTTCTTTCTGTTCTGGACTCAATAATGTCGATGAAACTTCCGTAAGAAGGGGCTTGACTGTTGATTCTTTTTCCTTCATTTCTATTCTAGTGACTTGAGGGATTTCTCGGACTAAAGGATTTTCATTTCGATAGACAATTGTGTGTGGTTGAATTTTCCCCCAAGACCGTCGATTACTCAACTGGATCCAAGCTGAAAATAGAAAAGGGTTGATTATACTATCTATAGCCCCTATTCAATGGAAGAATTCTATTACTTACTTCGCAGGATGGTTGACAGTTTAGAGAAGATATGATAAAACTATAGCCCAATAATACTAGATGGGGCTACACTACCTGTATTAACAAAACTCTGATTTCATACCCGTAATAAAAAAAAAAAATTACAGCCAGTGCCGTCATTGGGATCACAGGGACAGCAGGGTTCAGGGGGTGCCCTCTCCCCTTTCTGCAAGGATATTAAGATGAATGGAGCACCTCAAGTAGCAAGTGACTTAATTAAACTGAGCTTTAAACTCATTACTTGGGTATACAAAAAGGATAAAATAACCAATTCAACTTACCATATGATTTAGAAAGAATCTGGTTTGAATTTAGAGAAGATATCTTGAAACTGCGGCCCAATAATATTAAACGCAGCTACACCACATGTATAATAAAAGCTGATTTTGCAATCGTAGAATCGCAATCGGAGTTTGTATCACAATCGCAATGTATTTAATTATGCAATATCGATTTCGCAATCGGGATCACAGGGGGAGGAGGGTTCAGAGGGTGCCCTCTCCTCCTTCTGCAAGGATTTTAGATGGATGGAGCGCCCCAAACAGCAAGTGACTTAACTAAATTGAGCTTTAAACTCATTATTTGTGTTTAAAAAAATGATAAAAAGAACCAATTCAACTTACAATCTGGTTTCAAAAGAATCTGGTTTTAATTTAGATATCTTGAAACTACAGCCCAATAATACTAGATGCATTGGAATTATAGTGATCAGGCATTGCTGCATATATTTCTTTGGGGGGACGTGGGGGGGGGGGTAATCGGAACTGCACATAATTAGAAGATAATCACAGGTAATTATGGAAAAATAACGAGATTTTGACAAAGTGCACTTGTCTGGCGGTGAGGTGCTAAGGAGTAGTCACTAGAAATAACTAATAAGCTAACAAATGAGTACTTATTCCAGTTTATGACAATTCTAAGACTGGCCTCAGGTCTAGTACTTGGCATGTCATTCAGAATTATAGTGATCAGACATTGGTGCAGATATTTCTTCAGGGGAGAGGGGGGGTAATCAGAACTGCAAATAACTAGAAGATAATCACAGGTAATTATGGAAAAATAGTGACATTTCGACAAGGGGCACTTGTCTGGTGGGGAGGTACTAAGGAGTAGTCATTAGAAATAACTAATGGGTTAACAAGCTGAGTTCTTACTCCAGTTTATGACAATTCTAAGACCAGTCTCAGACCAGTAAATTCTAAGACTGTCACAAATTTAGCATTTGGCATGTCATTCAGAATTACAGTGATCAGGCATTGGTGCAGATATTGTTTCGGGAGAGGAGGAATTCATCAAAGCTGCACACAATTATAACAGACAATTATATATAATATATATATTATTATATAATACATTATTATATAATATTATATAATATAATATACAATTATTATATAATATAGATAAACAGGTAATTATGAATAATAGCAAGATTTCGATAAGGGGCTGGTGGCGAGGTGCTAAGGAGTAAAGTCACTGGAAATAGCTAATGAGCTAACAAGTTGATTAATTACTCAAGTTTACGATAATATTAACTATCCTGGCTAAAAAAAAAGGTACATATACATTGAAGAAAAAACTCTTAACACTCACTCTTCATTTATTTTTTATTTTTTTCACGGCATTACACTTTTTCTACAAAGATTTCAATGTGGATGGGCCACCCCAAATAGCTGGGGTACCCCAATTGAGCTGAGCTTTAACCTCACTATTTGGATAAAAAATTGATAAAAATAAAAAGTTCTACTTACCATCTGGTTTAAAAACAAGTCCATATTTCTGATTTAACAAGCTGCTGGCTACATTTAAGAAAAAATCCCCAAATAGCGGTTCAGTCACTATCTTTGAGAAAAATTGCGTACTCACAGCTACATCAAACACTTGACAACTTTCTCCAGCTAAAAATAGAAAATATGGATACAAAATATTACGTAATGTACAAAATGTAAGTAAAATGAAAGATTTTACGTACTTATTTACGCAACTCAAGTAATTTTTACGTAACTCATTTGCGCAGAGCTATGCATAGTTGCAAGCCAGATTTTAGAGTTGGACATCAACTTCCATAGCTTTGTGGGAGGTATCAATTTCATATGAAGAGGGAGGTAACTTAATCAATCTAGAGAGGGTTTTCATTAACCCCTTGTCTCCATTTATTTAAAGACATCTATTTAAACTAAATGAGACATCATAGCTGATAAGGAGGCAAGCTCGGCTCAAAATTTGAACACAGAAAGGAAAGTTACAAATAGAGTACACTAGAATCCAGCATTATATATGTTCAGAAATCATTGTGATAAAAAAAAGGAAAATTGAAAAAAATTGCATAATAAGTCGAGGTTGAAGATTTAAAGTTTAAGGTGACTCTTTACTTCTCCATGAAAAACTTGTTCTGACATTTAATTTTATTCAAGATTGGGTAAACTCAGTCAAGATTTTCAGGTGGATCAGAAACCTTTCCAGTAGGACACCTTTTTTTTAGATTTGAAGAGAAAAATGCTTTAAGGCATTAATAGTAGAGGCTTAAAAGAACATTAATAGGCCAAAGTTTCTACATATTCGTTCATTTCCATATGTTCTATTTATTAACACGGTCCTTCAAATACCACCGCACTTATGGAAGGGGGAGGGAATAAAAATTGTATCACTTCCCAGCTTCAAAGTGGTCCTCACATCAGATTACCTCCAAAATTTCGATTTGGAAACCGTGTCTTTAGTTTTATGATGCGATAATTCTGATTTACTTTCAGAAGAAATACCCATTGCTGACTGATGAGAAAAGAGCTCTCTTTCAAAGACTGTATGCCTCCTTTACCCCAGTATTGTACTAAGATTAGAAATATTATGGCTTGGCGAACTTTTGGATAATGAACCTTTTACTTGTGGCACTTGTTGTGGGGACACACCCTTCATAAGTTACCCCTTCATAATTACCCCTTCATAATAGCAAGTACAATGCTAGCTGTTACAGAGTTGCCTCAGAATATAAACTACCTAAATCCGAACATAAGTTGTTTGTATGCATGTTTGTTTGTTTGTGGGTTTGCATATGACGTCATTATAAGCATATAAGGCTTTATATATGGCGTCATTATAAGATGACACTACAGACCGGGACACCAGGACACAAATGACGACCGGGACACAGGGAATATAAATAACGTCCGGGACACTCAAAGAGAAATTACAGACCGGGACACAAATGACGACCGGGACACAGGGAATATAAATGACGACCGGGACACTCAAAGAGAAATTACAGACTGGGACACCGGGACACAAATGACGACCGGGACTCAGGGAATATAAATGACGACTGGGACACAGGGACACAACTACAACGGGGACGCCAGGGGGCACAGGGGGATATATAAATGACGACGGGGACACAGGGAATGTTCCATTAGCAATCACCATCAACAAAGCTCAAGGGCAATCATTAGAATAATGAGGTATAGATCTGAATACGGATTGTTTTTCCCATGGACAATTATATATTGCATGTTCAACAGTCGGTAAACCTGACAATCTATTTATATGCACAGACAATGGGACTGCGAAGAATGTTGTATATTCGCAAGTTTTACGTAGTTAAAAACATATATATATCTATCAATATTCACAGGTGTCGCAAGAACAGCGTGAAAACAGGCTCGCGGCTCAAAGAGATAATACCAAAAGAAAGCGTGTCGAGAAATCACAAGAACAACGTGAAAACAGGCTTGAGGCTCAAAGAGAAACTACCGAAAAAAATCATGCTGAGGAATCACAAGAACAACGTGAAAACAGGCTTGCAGCTCGAAGAGATAATGCCAAAAGATAGCGTGCCGAGGAATCACAATAACAACATGAAAACAGGCTTACGACTCAAAGAGATAATGCCAAAAGAAAGCGTGCCGAGGAATCACAAGATCAACGTCAAAATTATCGCCTGGCATTCAGGTATAGCCCAGTCGATGATTATAGCTCGAGTAGATGTGTTCAAATCGGGACTATGTCTAAAATTTGTCCCTATTGCAAGGCCTTGAAATTTAATGGTGAAACAATGGGAATGTGTTGCGCCTCAGGAAAAGTTAAACTTCCTCAACTGGCTGCACCACCAGAGCCATTGAAGACTTTATGACGTTACAGACCGGGACACCGGGACACAAATGATGACCGGGACACAGGGAATATAAATGACGACCATGAAATCATATTCAATATGACGTCTTTTCTTTTCTTTCGAGGAACGTCCAGAGCAACACGAAACTAGGCTTGCGGCTGATGGAGATAGTAAAAAACGAAGGCGTTTCGAGGAACCACGAGAGCAACGCGAAACCACACTTGATGCTGAAAGAGAACGTAAAAAAAGAAGGCGTGTCGCTGTATTACAAAAGCAATGCGTGTATAATCGTCTGCCATTCTAGTACTGCCCTTCCGATGATTATAGCCTTGTTCAAGATATTCAAATCGGGATCATGTCTGAAATTTGTCCCTATTGCAAGGCCTTGAAATTTAATGCTGAAACAATGGGAATGTGTTGCGCGTCAGGAAAAGTTAAGCTTCCTCAACTGGCTGCACCACCAGAGCCATTGAAAACTTTGCTTATTGGGTATACATCTAAATTGAAGCGTTTTTTTTTATATCAAACATCAGGATATATAGCTCGTGTTTCCAAATGACGTCGTTTGGGGCCCAAATCGAAGATCAAGGTCATTTTATGCCTACTTTCAAAGTAAAAGGGCAAACTCATCATAGAGTAGGTTCCCTTCTACCATTCTCAGGTGAGCATCACACATTTTTGAAATTGTTCTTCATCAGTGATAGCAATGCTGAATTGAATGCACGTTTCGAAATTTCTCCCGACGTTGAAAGGACGTTGAATCGTTTCCCAGTTGCAACATCTTTTCCACGAAAATAATAATTTAGTGCGTCTGTTCAAAACAGCAATCGATCTGATGCCTACTCATACGCATAAAATTGTTATTTACCCTGACAAAACGCCTACTGTTGAACATGTGCGTAGATACAATGCTCCAACTATCAACAAAGTGGCAATCGTTATGTACGGTGATCAGTTCTTATCTCTAGATATTATTCTTCATAAGCGAAATGCTCAGTGGACAAAGATTGCCTATAGACTCGTCAGATGAAGTCTCGTCAGATTATTGCCTTTAGATTCGTCAGGATGAAGAGAATTATATTTTAAAATGCCGTCAATTGTTTCACTAATACATCGTTGATATGTATGCAAAGATTGAATCAGAACGTTTGCTATTCATCCGTCTGAATCCGACCAAGCTCCACTCTGAACAATACATTCATTTGCAAGATGCAGTTGTAAATGACTGTAATACCACTAACAATGGAAGAGTAACGATTTTACCTTCGTCATTGCTGGCAGTCTGCGTCATACGCATGAGTATGCTCAAGATGCTATTGCGTATGTTCATGTCTATGGTCGTCTAGATTTATTTATTACACTTACATGTCATCCATTTTGAGACGAGATACAGCAACTTTTACTTCCTGGACAATCGCCAGTTCACAGACATGACATTACGGCCCGTGTTTTCTGGCAAAAGTTGAAATCACTTATAAATTTCATAGTAAAACTTAAAGTGTTTGGGCCAGTGCGATGCTGGTTTACTCAGAGGAATGGCAAAAGCGAGGATTGCCACGCGCACATATACTAATATGGTTAGTTAATAAAATTACCTCTAACGAAATTGACGATGGGATTTCCGCTGAAATACCTGATGTGGATGTCGATAGGGGCTTACATGATATTGTGGTAAAAAATATGATACATGGAACTTGTGGTGAACTGAATGAAAATTCGCCATGCCTGGACAGAAGAAGGTGCACAAAGCAATATCCTCGAATTTTAGTACCTAACACAAGTACTGGCAATGATGGAACCCTTTACATAGAAGAAGGTCTACCGAAGATGGTGGAAAATCAGCAATCATAAAGTCTCGATATAAAGAACCGTTACATGAAAGTAGATAACCAGTGGGTCGTTCCGTATTCACCTTTATTATCGAAAACATACAATGCGCATATAAACGTGCAATATTGTATTTCCGTAAAGGCAATCAAATACATATGTAAATACGTCAACAAAGGGAGTGACAAGGAAGTTTTTGGCTTGCAGTCCAAAATCGGTGATTATCGATGAAGTCTTACAATATCAGGCAGGGAGATACATAAGCAGTAATGAAGCTGTGTATGTAAAAATGACGTCACTTACCTAATTTTGCATAAAATTAAGGCTCTTAATGAATTTTCTCAAACTTCTGACCTATCTAGGTCGTTTTTTAGGCCAGATTATCCAACGATTTCAGAGGGGCTTTCACCAATAATCTACATCTGATATCTTCCGTTTCTTTTCTGCACTGCAGATGCTTGACTAGCAAAAATGCAATGGTGCAAAGGTGAGCAGATGTGGTACAAAAAAAAATGGATTATAAACGCTAAACTAAGGTGGCTGAACTTAAACTTTAATGCAACTACTTACTCAAGGAAATAAAATGTCGCTTGGACGCAAAGGATCATTATCACCAAAGAGTATTATAGCCGTTGCTTCTTGATCCCAAGAGCATGACGATAAAGAATATCTGGCCACGATTTCTTTTACACCGATATCTGTGAAAGTTTTCACTTTTTCATCATATTCTTCCACTTTGCATGGACCGCCAGCATATACATTACTCCAGTGTTTGGCCGTAAGAATAAAGATATCCCTACTGTGCGTATATTGATCGGTCACAAAAGTGTCGTAGGGATTGTTAAGATCTGGATCTCTCAGTAGAGCCTGGAGGTGCAAGAGAAGTGCCTCAAGTGTCATCGCAGGTGACCAATCGTCTAAAGAAATGGTTCCAGTGACAGGAGATACATTTGGGTGCCAGATTTTGGTCAAAAACTTTGCGTCTGGGGGTTTGAAAGGATATTTATCTGGATAGAAAATTTCTAGACAATACTTTCCTCCTTCATACGGCGTGTCAGGGGGGCCAGATATTATTCCGCGTAGGTATCTTGGTTCATGCATATTTAACGGGCTATTTTGTATTTCAATCGCAACAGGTTCATCAGTGTTAATTTCTCTCAGTTCGCTTTCAATTCTTCTGTGATAAATAGAGTTGTTCATTTTTGGAATCAGTGCGAACAGTTTGAAATTGTCCACTCTGATTTAAAAAAAAAGATATAGGATACATTGTTTTAACTTTAACAATTTATCCAAAAATCGTTTGCTATGTATTTTATCTGCTTATATTTATTAACTTGCCAAAATTATATTGCTTCTACCAGTTTTGGAGATTTTCCAAACTTAAATATAGAATATGCAATATTTTAATTTCTGCGCGAGATGACGTATGACCTATTGTGATAAAAACATTTTTGCCAGGGGTATACTAAGTGAATAATAAAACAGGAATAAACGAACACAATTTTTATGGCACTTGGTATTAACCAAGTGACATATAGCGACCGCAAATTCTGTCGGTCTATTCGTCGGTCTGTCCCGGTTTTGCTACTTTAGGCACTTCCAGGTAAACTAGGACGATGAAATTTGGCAGGGGTATCAGGGACCGGACCACATTAAATTAGAAATAGTCTTTTTCCCGATTTGACCATCTGGGGGGAAGGAGTTTGGGAATGAGGGGCCGGTTAATTCAGAAAAATAGAAAAAATGTATTTTTTACTTACGAATGGGTGATGGGATCTTAATTAAATTTGATTATAGAAGGAACTCATGTCTCAGAGCTCTTATTTCAAATTCCGACCAGATCTGTTGACATCGGGGGGAGTTGGAGGGAGAAACTGGAAATCTTGGAAAACGCTTATAAATGTCGCAGATACGTGATTGACGTAACCAGACTGGATCAGCTCTCTTTGGGGGAGTTAGGTGTTGGGGTTCAGTGCTTTGGCGAGTTTGGTGCTTCTTGACGTGCTAGGACGATGAAAATTGGTAGGCGTGTCAGGGAGCTTTACAAATTAACTTGATAAAGTCTTTTTCCCCAATTCGGCCATCTGGGGGGGTTGAAGGGAGAGGTAAAAATAGAAAAATTGAGGTACTTTTATTTTACGAGTGGGTGATCGGATCTTAATCAATTTTGATATTTAGAAGGACCTCGTTACTCAAAGCTCTTATTTTAAATCCCGACCAGCATTAAGCTTCTGATTTTCCTTTTAAATCAATCTGTTGATTCTTAGAATTTCGCTATACCTCGTACCATGTGAGCTCTTGGTTCTTGGCTCTTCTGACCTCGTCACAAGTGTCATAACACATATACATAAAAACACATATTTGGCTGCATAGTCATTTTTGACAGTAGCTTGTTCTTTACTAGGTTCCTTATTAAATTTGTGTGATTGTGAGTGCAGAATCTGCTCCGACCTAGTAAAGAACAAATTCTAGCCCTAAGGTAAAAAAAAAATTTAAAAGTGCATTTTGAAAAAGGAAAAAAACTGTCAAGTCAGGAAGAATCGCCACTTGAAGCTGATTGAGCAATGTCAACTATGATTTTGATTAAACTTAATGGTAAAACTTTATTGTGAATTTTTTTTTTTGGTAATTCCGTAAAGCAGCCTGAAACCCAACAAAAATGGCGTTGAGCTGCACTGTAAACTGCACCTGTGGAATCTCTACAGCCTGCCCTGCAAAAAATTGGGGTAGCAAAGTAGCAATGCTACTGGGTGGTTTTTAAATTTGTTGGTAGATCTTGTTTAAAAATACCAGTTTTTACCTATAAAATTATTTTTGCTCAAAGAAAAGCAATCAAAACACAAGTTGTGGTCCGCCTTGCAAAAATCGGGGTAGCATAAAAGCAATGCTACTGGGCAGTTTTCTAGTTTATTGGCAGATTTTGACCGGAAATTCCATTTTTACATGTGAAGATAGTTTTTACTCACAGAAAAGCTGCCAAAACACAAGTTTTGGTCCACCGTATAAAAAATGGGGTAGCATAGTAGCAATGCTACTCGGCAGTTTTCAAGTTTATTGGCAGATTTTGACTGAAAATGCCATTTATACATGTGAAGATAGTTTTTACTCACAGAAAAGCTGCCAAAACACAAGTTTTGGTCCAGCATATAAAAAGTAGGGTAGCATAGTAGCAATGCTACTGAGTAGTCTTCAAATTTGTGGGCAGACTTTGTCTGAAAATACAATTTTCACATATAAAAATTCTTTTTACTTACAGAAAAGCTGCCAAAACACAAGTTTTGGTCCACCGTATAAAAAATGGGGTAGCATAGTAGCATTGCTACTGGGCAGTTTTCAAGTTTATTGGCAGATTTTGACTGAAAATGCCATTTATACATGTGAAGATAGTTTTTACTCACAGAAAAGCTGCCAAAACACAAGATTTGGTCCACCGTATAAAAAATGGGGTAGCATAGTAGCAATGCTACTGGGCAGTTTTCAAGTTTATTGGCAGATTTTGACTGAAAATTCCATTTATACATGTGAAGATAGTTTTTACTCACAGAAAAGCTGCCAAAACACAAGTTTTGGTCCAGCATATAAAAAGTAGGGTAGCATAGTAGCAATGCTACTGAGTAGTCTTCAAATTTGTGGGCAGACTTTGTCTGAAAATACAATTTTCACATATAAAAATTCTTTTTTACTCACAGAAAAGCTGCCAAAACACAAGTTTTGGTCCACCGTATAAAAAATGGGGTAGCATAGTAGCATTGCTACTGGGCAGTTTTCAAGTTTATTGGCAGATTTTGTCTTAAAAATACAATTTCTACATATAAAATTCTTTTTGCTGAAAGAAAAGCTGTCAAAACACATGTTGTGGTCCACCGTGCAATAATCTGCACGGTGGACCGTGCCAAAACACAAGTTGTAATCCGCCGTAAAAAAAGGGGGTAGCATAGTAGCAATGCTACTGGGTAGTCTTTAAATTTTTGGGCAGACTTTGCCTGAATATGCCACTTTTAAGGGTATAAATTTCAAGGATATGAAGGTGAAATCTCAGGGAATGCCTCACTAAATCATGGTTATAAAAAGTGCGTATATGCAATATTTTAGAACGGCTAAGGGTGTTGATTTGGCAGAAAATATTTGTTTTACCAGTTAATTCCTTATACATTTAAAATTGAACGTTTAACTAGGGTTTGATCTAGTTTCTACTTGTTTTAAGTTTGCCGCTTTTAATAAGTTAAATTGTGGTCGTCAAACGTTTAATTTATTGGAGTTGGAGTAGCCTTGACAGAACTTTTTGTGGTAGCAGTAGATTTGATAGAAGTATTTGTTCTTGTAGACTTGGTTCTTGGTAGTCTGCTCTTATAGAAGTAGCTGTCGAAAAAGTAGTCACAGTGGGAGTTGTCTCTTGGAAGTAGCTGCGTTAAAGTGGTGATCGTGGAAATAGTCGTAGTAGCAGCTGATCTCAGAGCATGAATCGAGGTAGAAATAGCTGCGATAGAGAAAGCTGTTGTAGATGTAGTCCTCTTAGAAGTAGTCTTTGTCGTAGTGGTCGGTTGGGAGTTCTCGAGCGGTGATAGTGGAAATAGTCGTAGTAGCAGCTGATCTCAGAGCATGAATCGAGGTAGAAATAGCTGCGATAGAGAAAGCTGTTGTAGATGTAGTCCTCTTAGAAGTAGTCTTTGTCGTAGTGGTCGGTTGGGAGTTCTCGAGCGGTGATAGTGGAAATAGTCGTAGTAGCAGCTGATCTCAGAGCATGAATCGAGGTAGAAATAGCTGCGATAGAGAAAGCTGTTGTAGATGTAGTCCTCTTAGAAGTAGTCTTTGTCGTAGTGGTCGGTTGGGAGTTCTCGAGCGGTGATAGTGGAAATAGTCGTAGTAGCAGCAGATCTGGCAGCAGGAATGGAGGTAGGATTAGCCGTGCTAGAAATAGCTGCTGTAAACGGATATAGTCGTGGAATTAGTGATGGTGAAAGTAGTGGGGTTAGGAATGCTCATTCTCGAGTAGTCATTGTAGAAGTAGTCGTTGTAGTGTTAGTATGAGTAGTTCTTGAGTTGTTTTATTTGTCAATAAATTTACAACAAAATCAACTACAGCAGAATCTCCCCCGTAAGATTCCATGGCCAGAAAGAAACAGAGGAGAAAAAATACCAACAAAAGCCCCTTACAAAGTTTAATGAAATTTTATTTAAATTTTTGGGTGTTCCGACTTTGAAAAAACGAAGTAAATATCCAGACAAATTTCTTGATGCGAAGTATAGTCCTTAGTTCAAAAGCCTCATCCGATCTTTTCTAACGCCCCTGTATGGTATAATAATGTTTGGAATGTCTTTGCCGTCTAAGGATGAAAAGTTATTGGCAACAAGATTAAAAAAAAAAAAATCTTACCGACCAAGCTTTATTTTTAATGGTAAAAAATACTCAAATTTTTTAAATAATTCAACTGGAGATGAATAAGTAGGCTATAACTGTGAGTAATTTAAATCTTATAATCCACTTACAGGAGCTCTATTGTGATAGTACATATTTAATTTTTTGAGCCAAAAAGATAATTTTTGTTCTTCAAAGTAGAAATTATACTGTAATCCCAAAATGACTAAACATTAGTGCATCAGAAGGTAAATACCGGGTTTTAGAAGCTCTATTTTGTGCTCCAATGTACCCAAACAAACATAATAAAAAAAGGAAAATTAAAAGTTCTTTCCCTGTTAGATCTCTTGTGCAATACAACCAGAATAAATGAGTGGATATCGATTATTTATTTTTAATTACTGCTTTTTCCTATTAGGTTTACGAAGATGCTCTTGAGTCTAGTCTTTTTTTAATCTTTATTCAACTTTCAAATAAAATTAAAGTTTCAAAATAAACTTGCACAAGTTCCATTTAAAAAGTACACATTTTATTTCTTGAAAAAACAAAACAAAAACAACTAACCATTGGGAAGTATTTGCTTCAAGTATAAGAGTTCGAGTACACTTTCAATATACATGCAAGTATGTTCAAATCAAGTGTGCTTGCTTCACACAGTGATAACAGGATTTTTTTTTTAAATTAATTTGAAAAACCTTTTCCACAAACAAGTTTTTGAAAGCAAAGTGAAAAGCTCCATTAAGCCAAAAATGAGCAGAAATAAAGTCAAACAATCTTCCAAGCATAATATTACCGTAAATCACCATCAATAAATAAATGAAACCCCAAACGAACAAAAATGACAATAAATAACCGAGCCAGACTCAAAACAAACTAAAATTAACCTGAGCAGGGCTGACCACCCCCATGCCTTCTCAAGACCAAAAAATAATTTGCACTTAGCTGCAAAAAAAAAAAAAAAAAACGAAAAAAAAAACAACAAGAGAAATGACAGTGGAATATCAGTTTAATTTACATATATTGATTTTTATTCTTTAAAGTTTTAGTAATTTTTTTTTTATTAAAGTCAAAAAGGGAAAACATTTAAAATGTATTTTCAGTAAAGTGCAAATTATGTTCCGGTCTTGAGAAGACATGGGGCCTTTCAGCCCTACTCATGTTGATTTTTGCTTATTTTGAGTTTGGCTCGATTATTTATTGTTATTTCTATTCGTTTTGGGTTTCATTTATAGATTGATGGTGATATGTGGTAGTTTTATGCTTGGAAGATTGCCACTTTTTTGTGGAAAAAGTATTTTAATTATATTTCTGTTTGTTTCTTATTGACATAGTTTTTTTTTCGGGGAAAAAAATATTCTTCTTCGTTTTTTTTTCTGTAGGAATCCATAGTGTGACTCGCTTTTTGTATGTTGGAGAAACTTTTTCATCAATGTTTAATTTTGACACAAATAATATTGTTTAGTTTAATTTTATACCTCCTCAAGTTGACCTGAAAAATAAGACATTATATCATTCCCAAAAATTCTCTCTAAAAATGTTTTTTGACAACCTGTACGCACTTAAACTCTTTTGATTTATTTAAATTGTAAGAGCAGAAGTAGTAATAGTAGTAGCCCCGAAATTTTCAACTTAATACCCCCAGTGGTTCTCGATATATTGCTGATGTGTCTTATTGGCAACCATACACACAGTGCCTCTTGATTTAGTTTTAAAGCAACGTTTAGTTTTAAAGCATAATGGGCCAATTAGATATTTCTGAGGGGTTGATGCACCCAATATTAGTAGAGACATTACACAGTTAGCCTACTGGACCGTTGTACTATGCTGAACAAAATAGCTGTCTCAAAATTTTGACTCGTTGTGTTTGGAAAATAAATGGGTTGGGGAGGAGGCCTACTGCCCTCCAATCTCTTTGGACTTTTAGAAAGGGTACTAGAACTTTTCGATTTAGTTCAAAATCCGCCTAAATATTCATAGAAAACTTCACCTTAATACTCTTAACTTGCGTGCTTTGCAATTTTGGTTTCTTAAACATCCTCTGCATCAAACGCTGAAAGTTGAAACTTCATACCATGAACCCGTTCCTGAAGCATTTCTGATACATCCTCTTGACAAATAATAATAATAATAATAATAATAATTTATTTCTTACCCACAACAACACTATAAAAGTATTAAAATGTGGAGTACAAACAATTAAATACACACAAAATAAGGGAAAGATACAAAAAATGAAAAGTAATGACAATAGAAATTTTTTACGTTAATACAAAAAATTTGATAAACACACAAAATAACGAACTATGAAAAAAAAAAACATTAGATACACACAAAAAATGAAATTCAAAAAACACAAAGAGAAAAACAAATACACACACAAAGTCAACGAAAAAAAACGGATAAGACGGTGGTGAGGGGATAGGCGCGCAGAAGCTGTACTGGAGAGTTGTCTGTGAAGAATCTCCAACTTTAAAGTTATATCAGGAACTGAAAATTTTTTAACAAGAGTCCGGTTTTTTGTCCAAGGTGGAAGATACAGAAGAAATTTGCAAAATTTGAAATAATTTATCCGAATTCTTTTTAAATTACCATTGTTAAGAAGGGGGAAAGACCTGAAGCATAAAAGACAGAATGATCACAGAAAGTAGAATAAAGTTTAGCCAGCGCACGTCTATTATACTTCCCTCTATTTGCAACAATTTTTGCATAACCAATCTGAATCTTTTTACTTATATCACAAACAGTACGCTGACGTAAGCTCGAAAGATTGTTAGTAATAGAGGTACCAAGCCAACGAATACAATCAACAAGAGGGATAGTGAAGTTATTACAGTGAAGGGGAGTAGCAGTAGTACAGTTATAGGGAAGAAAATCACATTTATCTATATTAATTGAAAGGCCAATATCAGAGAATGCATCAGAAACTATAGAGACCATTTTGGAAAGACCCTTTTTGGAACGGCTAATCAGAAGCAAGTCGTCAACATACGTAAGATAAGAAACATCCGCAAGACCAGAAAGGTATGTACCTGAAATCTTAGCCGGCACACTAGAAATACAAATCTTAAAAAGCGTAGGGGACAGAACACCACCCTGCCTAACTCCTCTTCGCATTCTTATAATAGTGTCTGGTGCAGATCTTAATTGAAGAAACGAATTTGAATACCAAAACCTAAGAAGCATTATAACAGAGAGATTGACCCCAGGATTATACAAGGAAAAAATGAGCTGACTATGGACCATACTATCAAACGCTTTCGAAAGATCCAAAACACAAATATAAAGCCCATTTCCCTTGGAAGAATTATCAGCCAATAGAGAAGACAGAATCTTATGCGCATGCTGACAACCCACCCCACTCCGGAAACCAAATTGGTTCTCATCCTCAATAATATTTTTAGCCAAAAATAGTAGAAGGATATACTCAAAAACCTTACTAATATTACAAGATACAGTAATAGGTCGACAGCAAGAACAATCAGTCGGTGACTTTCCCCTTTTTACAATTGACGAAACAGTGCCACACAGAAAACTCTCAGGTACGTATGAAATACATAGACACATTTGAAAAAGAAGCTGAAAGTGAGATATAAGGGGGGTGCATTCAATCGGCATATGCATCTTAGAAATACCATCCTTATCTATTGAATCAGATTTTAAACTTTTAAAAGCATTAATTACGGAAGAAAAAGATATGGGCACTATATGGCGTTGCGAAAACGTTGTACTAAAGAGGGGGGTAAGGAGGCGAGTATATACAGAATGCACTGAATTAATCACTGAAAAAATCGAAGAATAATGTTTATACCAAGCTGAAGGTGGAAGACAATTACTTGTCATAGTTTCATCATTTATCTTGCCAGAATTGATCACTTTTCGCCAATTCTCCCTACTTACAGGGAAATCCATACCGCGGTAACGTGCCGACCGCAGATAACGTTTATAATTAGTTTTAGTTTTACGTTTAATATCAGCGACACACCCAGAATTTGGCCGACCACATTCATTCCTTATCTGGAGCCATAATTTTGCTTTATTTTTTTATCGACTTTAAACAAGGGTCCATTGACCAGATAGGTTTTTGTGTTCTTTTACGAATACGTTGTCGAGGTACGGCAGCTTCTTCTGCCCTTTTCATACACATCACAAGTTGGTTATAATAACAGTCAATATTGGCTTTACCATTCGTAGGTACCTGGCGCTGAAGAAGATAATATGGAACACGTATGGTAGAAAGAAGGGTTGTCAAGGTAGAGATGTAGTGCGGTATATTGGCTTTGCTCCAATTACTTTTTTCAAACCACTTCGATTTTTCTCGCGAACAATTGGTTTCCGATGGATCAATATCCATTGTAAATGTCGCTGAAATTGGCATGTGGTCAGTATCTTGCTCGTAAACATGAACAGAAGCAGAAGAAGAGATAATACCAGGCGAGCAAATAATATGGTCAATATCACTTGTGCTTCCAGAATGATGAACATATGAAAAATTGTGGGATTTGGGCACAACGTGGTACGAAGGAAGACACTCAAAAAGCAATTCACTTCTCACAGAAGATCGATTAATATCAGTATTTAGGTCCCCAATTATTATATACTGTAGAGAGTTTAACAGTACCTGATTCACAAGATTCTTAAGCAGACCACACGCCTTTCCGAATTTAGTTAAGGATCTGATCGAGTATCCTTCATATGGGAGATAAGAGTTTATAAATACAATACTGCCGACACGCACAGCCAAAAGAAATTCGTCGGAGTAGAAGAGTACTGGGGAGGGTAGATGAATGTCCCGTTTAAAGACACAGGCTAGTCCACCGGAAGGGCGACCGCCAGTAGCTTTTGCTGGACTCAGGAACGCAGTATAATGCTGACTTCGACGCAAAAATATTCAAACTTCAAGCAGTGAGAAGATGCTCCTGGAGACATACCAAATCGTAGGGACGTACAACTCATCAATAACAAAATCCTTATCTTTGGTGCCATTTATATTGAACGAAATAACTGAGATTGATGCACTCATGGTTGAAAGGTGGATTTGCACTTTATTCGATTCTTAATAACGGGGCAGGAAAAGCTATAGGAAGGGTGTTTTTGGCCGCAATGTGCGCAATTGGGATCAGCAATGCATGGCTCGTCTTTTGTTGATAGGTGTGGCCCTCCACAGCGAGCACATTTCGGGAGAACGTTGGGACAGGAGTACCGTAGATGGTCTAGTGATCGGCATTTAAAACAGCATTTGGGTAGGTCCGGAAACTCGTAAAGAGGAAAAATTTCATAGCCCACTCAGAGGCCATGCTTGAAAAACGTAGATTGCGCAAAAGAATCCAAAAACTCGATTTTCACAGACTTAGATAGTCCCAATCTTTTAGCATCTTTTATACCGTGCTGGCTTCCGAGTACCGTAATGTCAATATCGGTAAGAATATTACGTGATATAGCAAAAAACTGCTTGGAAACCACTTTTGTTGTAGTACCGGAGGTTATGTTCTGGATTGACGAGCAGAAGTCCTCCGTAGCAGACTTATCCATATTAATATACCACTTGTCATTGATGGGCTTTACACTACGTACTAATTCATGTCCAGTAATTTGGTCTATAGCAGCTTTTCGCTTAAGAGGGTCAGATAAGGCGTCCGGCACCTTTGAGACGATAACTGTTGCATGCGAATCTAGCACTGAAGCCGGCTTGGGTAATTGGGGGAAGCTCAATTCATAATTGTCAAGTTTTGAAGACATTCCCAAAACAACTTGATGGAGCTCATTAAATTTTGAGAATAAAGAGGTGTAGGCAGTGGCAGGGAGGCAGGGTACTTCTGTAGGACGCTTTATGACGAATGTCGGAACATCAGTTTCAGTCTCGTCAAGAGATTTTAATAAAGTAATTATGTCGCTGAAATGGCTAACCAATGCATTATGTCCCTTCCGAATAGGGCAATTTTCATGACCCGGACAAAGCTGCCACAATGACGTTTTTGCCACCTTGACCGAATTAGAGTAAAAAAAACTCCACCCCGTGGCTTTTAATCACGTCATCCTCTGCTCCAATTAGCAAATTGCTCTGTACAAAATTCAATACCGGCGAATAAACAAGGACAGGATTATCGTCACTGGTTACAGGCATCACGCTGGTTCAATTAGTTCAATAATAATAGCTCAATAATTTTTTTCCACAATTCATGCACAAAGTATGTGGGCATAGTTTGTTTCGATTTAGTTCCATACAGTTTCATTATTTCCCAAATATTTTGCCTTAATAGTCTTATTTTTAGTAGCAGCGGTAGTACTAGTAGCAGTAGGGCTACTTTTTGGACCTTGAATTCTAAGATCTACTGTTCCTATTAAGTGGTGAGCCTGATAGGAGAGTACCTAGCCATCTTTTCAACGCCATTTTTATTCCCAGACACTCCCGTATTCCCAAAATACGTAGCATTAAAATTTCAAATTATACCAAAATAGTCGAATAGCTAACTTCAAAACAGAGGCTTTACAGGTCCATTTTAGAAGGAGGATAGAGATGTTAAAGATCTTGAGAAACTACAATCACGCAAGAGTGTTTAGTCTCTGTAACTGGAGGGCTTAACATAGGTCCATTCAGCTAATGTCCTTTGATCTCTGCCTGACTTGGTACAGACATATACATAGCACGCGTCGTCCAACTAGTGATCAGTTAGGAAATGGTCTTAAGTGATTTGATATTATTCTTAACAAAATGTTTAGATTCCTAGCCTACTAGAACTACTAGTACCACAACTACTACTAAAACCATCTTGCAGGACAAAACTGCCTGAGGTCAACAGAGCTGCGCAGTCTGTTCAAAGCTTCACTTTTTACTCTCTCCCATAAAGTCAGAATATCCTTTCACTCTTCCCTTGTGAACTATTCAAGCTCCATTCCAGAACGTCCTCTTTTTTTTGCTTGCCCCAAGGTGGATGGCCGAAAAGCGCATTTTTGCTAAAAATTCATTCTTCATTCTTAAAACAAAACCTAGCCTTACCCTTTTTCGTTACGAAACATCACTTCTTAGTCCTAACTTGTTCCTAGTTCACACAAGTAATTCTTTTAAAAACTGATTTTCAAATCGATTTTCGAGCCCTGAGTATAGGGTAAATGTTTAGATTTTCACATAATCTAGCTAGGAAGAAAGTGAAGACATCATTTGATACCTTTTTTATACTCTTTCCAAATTCAATTATCACTTCTAAAGAAAACTGTCCCGTTTCTAAGAAAAACGCAAGACAGAAAGACAGCACGCCGTCTGTATGCACGTTTTTAAAAGGGCGTAAAAGCAATATCTTAGGAACAGATTAGAATGTGAAGTTGAAGGTGACAGGACTTATTGAAAGGGACGTTGAACAAACCAAAAGAAAATATTTGCATAATAATAATAATACTGCTTCTACAAACACCATTACTACTGCTACTATCATTACTACTTCTAGTACTACTATTGCCACTTAAGCTAACGCTACAACTATTAATTCTACTGCTACTAGTACTACCGCTGCTACTAAAAATAAGACTATTAAGGCAAAATATTTGGGAAATAATGAAACTGTATGGAACTAAATCGAAACAAACTATGCCCACATACTTTGTGCATGAATTGTGGAAAAAAATTATTGAGCTATTATTATTGAACTAATTGAACCAGCGTGATGCCTGTAACCAGTGACGATAATCCTGTCCTTGTTTAATCGCCGGTATTGAATTTTGTACAGAGCAATTTGCTAATTGGAGCAGAGGATGACGTGATTAAAAGCCACGGGGTGGAGTTTTTTTTACTCTAATTCGGTCAAGGTGGCAAAAACGTCATTGTGGCAGCTTTGTCCGGGTCATGAAAATTGCCCTATTCGGAAGGGACATAATGCATTGGTTAGCCATTTCAGCGACATAATTACTTTATTAAAATCTCTTGACGAGACTGAAACTGATGTTCCGACATTCGTCATAAAGCGTCCTACAGAAGTACCCTGCCTCCCTGCCACTGCCTACACCTCTTTATTCTCAAAATTTAATGAGCTCCATCAAGTTGTTTTGGGAATGTCTTCAAAACTTGACAATTATGAATTGAGCTTCCCCCAATTACCCAAGCCGGCTTCAGTGCTAGATTCGCATGCAACAGTTATCGTCTCAAAGGTGCCGGACGCCTTATCTGACCCTCTTAAGCGAAAAGCTGCTATAGACCAAATTACTGGACATGAATTAGTACGTAGTGTAAAGCCCATCAATGACAAGTGGTATATTAATATGGATAAGTCTGCTACGGAGGACTTCTGCTCGTCAATCCAGAACATAATCTCCGGTACTACAACAAAAGTGGTTTCCAAACGGTTTTTTGGTATATCAGGTAATATTCCTACCGACATTGACATTACGGTACTCGGAAGCCAACACGGTATCAAAGATGCTAAGAGATTGGGCCTATCTAAGTCTGTGAAAATCGAGTTTTTGGATTCTTTTGCGCAATCTACGTTTTTCAAGCATGGCCTCTGAGTGGGCTATGAAATTTTTCCTCTTTACGAGTTTCCGGACCTACCCAAATGCTGTTTTAAATGCCGATCACTAGACCATCTACGGTACTCCTGTCCCAACGTTCTCCCGAAATGTGCTCGCTGTGGAGGGCCACACCTATCAACAAAAGACGAGCCATGCATTGCTGATCCCAATTGCGCAAATTGCGGCCAAAAACACCCTTCCTATAGCTTTTCCTGCCCCGTTATTAAGAATCGAATAAAGTGCAAATCCACCTTTCAACCATGAGTGCATCAATCTCAGTTATTTCGTTCAATATAAATGGCACCAAAGATAAGGATTTTGTTATTGATGAGTTGTACGTCCCTACGATTTGTTATGTCTCCAGGAGCATCTTCTCACTGCTTCAAGTTTGAATTTTTTGCGTCGAAGTCAGCATCATACTGCGTTCCTGAGTCCAGCAAAAGCTACTGGCGGTCGCCCTTCCGGTGGACTAGCCTGTGTCTTTAAACGGGACATTCATCTACCCTCCCCAGTACTCTTCTACTCCGACGAATTTCTTTTGGCTGTGCGTGTCGGCAGTATTGTATTTATAAACTCTTATCTCCCATATGAAGGATACTCGATCAGATCCTTAACTAAATTCGGAAAGGCGTGTGGTCTGCTTAAGAATCTTGTGAATCAGGTACTGTTAAACTCTCTACAGTATATAATAATTGGGGACCTAAATACTGATATTAATCGATCTTCTGTGAGAAGTGAATTGCTTTTTGAGTGTCTTCCTTCGTACCACGTTGTGCCCAAATCCCACAATTTTTCATATGTTCATCATTCTGGAAGCACAAGTGATATTGACCATATTATTTGCTCGCCTGGTATTATCTCTTCTTCTGCTTCTGTTCATGTTTACGAGCAAGATACTGACCACATGCCAATTTCAGCGACATTTACAATGGATATTGATCCATCGGAAACCAATTGTTCGCGAGAAAAATCGAAGTGGTTTGAAAAAAGTAATTGGAGCAAAGCCAATATACCGCACTACATCTCTACCTTGACAACCCTTCTTTCTACCATACGTGTTCCATATTATCTTCTTCAGCGCCAGGTACCTACGAATGGTAAAGCCAATATTGACTGTTATTATAACCAACTTGTGATGTGTATGAAAAGGGCAGAAGAAGCTGCCGTACCTCGACAACGTATTCGTAAAAGAACACAAAAACCTATCTGGTCAATGGACCCTTGTTTAAAGTCGATAAAAAAATAAAGCAAAATTATGGCTCCAGATAAGGAATGAATGTGGTCGGCCAAATTCTGGGTGTGTCGCTGATATTAAACGTAAAACTAAAACTAATTATAAACGTTATCTGCGGTCGGCACGTTACCGCGGTATGGATTTCCCTGTAAGTAGGGAGAATTGGCGAAAAGTGATCAATTCTGGCAAGATAAATGATGAAACTATGACAAGTAATTGTCTTCCACCTTCAGCTTGGTATAAACATTATTCTTCGATTTTTTCAGTGATTAATTCAGTGCATTCTGTATATACTCGCCTCCTTACCCCCCTCTTTAGTACAACGTTTTCGCAACGCCATATAGTGCCCATATCTTTTTCTTCCGTAATTAATGCTTTTAAAAGTTTAAAATCTGATTCAATAGATAAGGATGGTATTTCTAAGATGCATATGCCGATTGAATGCACCCCCCTTATATCTCACTTTCAGCTTCTTTTTCAAATGTGTCTATGTATTTCATACGTACCTGAGAGTTTTCTGTGTGGCACTGTTTCGTCAATTGTAAAAAGGGGAAAGTCACCGACTGATTGTTCTTGCTGTCGACCTATTACTGTATCTTGTAATATTAGTAAGGTTTTTGAGTATATCCTTCTACTATTTTTGGCTAAAAATATTATTGAGGATGAGAACCAATTTGGTTTCCGGAGTGGGGTGGGTTGTCAGCATGCGCATAAGATTCTGTCTTCTCTATTGGCTGATAATTCTTCCAAGGGAAATGGTCTTTATATTTGTGCTTTGGATCTTTCGAAAGCGTTTGATAGTATGGTCCATAGTCAGCTCATTTTTTCCTTGTATAATCCTGGGGTCAATCTCTCTGTCATAATGCTTCTTAGGTTTTGGTATTCAAATTCGTTTCTTCAATTAAGATCTGCACCAGACACTATTATAAGAATGCGAAGAGGAGTTAGGCAGGGTGGTGTTCTGTCCCCTACGCTTTTTAAGATTTGTATTTCTAGTGTGCCGGCTAAGATTTCAGGTACATACCTTTCTGGTCTTGCGGATGTTTCTTATCTTACGTATGTTGACGACTTGCTTCTGATTAGCCGTTCCAAAAAGGGTCTTTCCAAAATGGTCTCTATAGTTTCTGATGCATTCTCTGATATTGGCCTTTCAATTAATATAGATAAATGTGATTTTCTTCCCTATAACTGTACTACTGCTACTCCCCTTCACTGTAATAACTTCACTATCCCTCTTGTTGATTGTATTCGTTGGCTTGGTACCTCTATTACTAACAATCTTTCGAGCTTACGTCAGCGTACTGTTTGTGATATAAGTAAAAAGATTCAGATTGGTTATGCAAAAATTGTTGCAAATAGAGGGAAGTATAATAGACGTGCGCTGGCTAAACTTTATTCTACTTTCTGTGATCATTCTGTCTTTTATGCTTCAGGTCTTTTTCCCCTTCTTAACAATGGTAATTTAAAAAGAATTCGGATAAATTATTTCAAATTTTGCAAATTTCTTCTGTATCTTCCACCTTGGACAAAAAACCGGACTCTTGTTAAAAAATTTTCAGTTCCTGATATAACTTTAAAGTTGGAGATTCTTCACAGACAACTCTCCAGTACAGCTTCTGCGCGCCTATCCCCTCACCACCGTCTTATCCGTTTTTTTTTCGTTGACTTTGTGTGTGTATTTGTTTTTCTCTTTGTGTTTTTTGAATTTCATTTTTTGTGTGTACCTAATGTTTTTTTTTTTTTCATAGTTCGTTATTTTGTGTGTTTATCAAATGTTTTGTATTAACGTAAAAAATTTCTATGGTCATTACTTTTCATTTTTTGTATCTTTCCCTTATTTTGTGTGTATTTAATTGTTTGTACTCCACATTTTAATACTTTTATAGTGTTGTTGTGGGTAAGAAATAAATTATTATTATTATTATTATTATTATTAGTCAAGAGGATGTATCAGAAATGCTTCAGGAACGGGTTCATGGTATGAAGTTTCAACTTTCAGCGTTTGATGCAGAGGATGTTTAAGAAACCAAAATTGCAAAGCACGCAAGTTAAGAGTATTAAGGTGAAGTTTTCTATGAATATTTAGGGGGATTTTGAACTAAATCACAAAGTTCTAGTACCCTTTCTAAAAGTCCAAAGAGATTGGAGGGCAGTAGGCCTCCTCCCCAACCCATTTATTTTCCAAACACAACGAGTCAAAATTTTGAGACAGCTATTTTGTTCAGCATAGTACAACGGTCCAGTAACTGTGTCTCTACTAATATTGGGTGCATCAACCCCTCACAAATATCTAATTGGCCCATTATGCTTTAAAACTAAACGTTGCTTTAAAACTAAATCAAGAGGCACTGTGTGTATGGTTGCCAATAAGACACATCAGCAATATATCGAGAACCACTGGGGGTATTAAGTTGAAAATTTCGGGGCTACTACTATTACTACTTCTGCTCTTACAATTTAAATATATCAAAAGAGTTTAAGTGCGTACAGGTTGTCAAAAAACATTTTTAGAGAGAATTTTTGGGAATAATATAATGTCTTATTTTTCAGGTCAACTTGAGGAGGTATAAAATTAAACTAAACAATATTATTTGTGTCAAAATTAAACATTGATGAAAAAGTTTCTCCAACATACAAAAAGCGAGTCACACTATGGATTCCTACAGAAAAAAAAACGAAAAGAATATTTTTTTTTTCCCGAAAAAAAAACTATGTCAATAAGAAACAAACAGAAATATACTTAAAATACTTTTTCCACAAAAATAAGTGGCAATCTTCCAAGCATAAAACTACTACATATCACCATCAATCTATAAATGAAACCCAAAACGAATAGAAATAACAATAAATAATCGAGCCAAACTCAAAATAAGCAAAAATCAACATGAGTAGGGCTGAAAGGCCCCATGTCTTCTCAAGACCGGAACATAATTTGCACTTTACTGAAAATACATTTTAAATGTTTTCCCTTTTTGACTTTAATAAAAAAAAAATTACTAAAACTTTAAAGAATAAAAATCAATATATGTAAATTAAACTGATATTCCACTGTCATTTCTCTTCTTGTTTTTTTTTTCGTTTTTTTTTGTTTTTTTTTCAGCTAATTGCAAATTATTTTTTGGTCTTGAGAAGGCATGGGGGTGGTCAGCCCTGCTCAGGTTAATTTTAGTTCGTTTTGAGTCTGGCTCGGTTATTTATTGTCATTTTTGTTCGTTTTGGGTTTCATTTATTTATTGATGGTGATTTACGGTAATATTATGCTTGGAAGATTGTTTGACTTTATTTCTGCTCATTTTTGGCTTAATGGAGCTTTTCACTTTGCTTTCAAAAACTTGTTTGTGGAAAAGGTTTTTCAAATTAATTTAAAAAAAAAATCCTGTTATCACTGTGTGAAGCAAGCATACTTGATTTGAACATACTTGCATGTATATTGAAAGTGTACTCGAACTCTTATACTTGAAGCAAATACTTCCCAATGGTTAGTTGTTTTTGTTTTGTTTTTTCAAGAAATAAAATGTGTACTTTTTAAATGGAACTTGTGCAAGTTTATTTTGAAACTTTAATTTTATTTGAAAGTTGAATAAAAATTAAAAAAAGACTAGACTCAAGAGCATCTTCGTAAACCTAATAGGAAAAAGCAGTAATTAAAAATAAATAATCGATATCCACTCATTTATTCTGGTTGTATTGCACAAGAGATCTAACAGGGAAAGAACTTTTAATTTTCCTTTTTTTATTATGTTTGTTTGGGTACATTGGAGCACAAAATAGAGCTTCTAAAACCCGGTATTTACCTTCTGATGCACTAATGTTTAGTCATTTTGGGATTACAGTATAATTTCTACTTTGAAGAACAAAAATTATCTTTTTGGCTCAAAAAATTAAATATGTACTATCACAATAGAGCTCCTGTAAGTGGATTATAAGATTTAAATTACTCACAGTTATAGCCTACTTATTCATCTCCAGTTGAATTATTTAAAAAATTTGAGTATTTTTTACCATTAAAAATAAAGCTTGGTCGGTAAGATTCTTTTTTTTTTAATCTAATTGCCAATAACTTTTCATCCTTAGACGGCAAAGACATTCCAAACATTATTATACCATACAGGGGCGTTAGAAAAGATCGGATGAGGCTTTTGAACTAAGGACTATACTTCGCATCAAGAAATTTGTCTGGATATTTACTTCGTTTTTTCAAAGTCGGAACACCCAAAAATTTAAATAAAATTTCATTAAACTTTGTAAGGGGCTTTTGTTGGTATTTTTTCTCCTCTGTTTCTTTCTGGCCATGGAATCTTACGGGGGAGATTCTGCTGTAGTTGATTTTGTTGTAAATTTATTGACAAATAAAACAACTCAAGAACTACTCATACTAACACTACAACGACTACTTCTACAATGACTACTCGAGAATGAGCATTCCTAACCCCACTACTTTCACCATCACTAATTCCACGACTATATCCGTTTACAGCAGCTATTTCTAGCACGGCTAATCCTACCTCCATTCCTGCTGCCAGATCTGCTGCTACTACGACTATTTCCACTATCACCGCTCGAGAACTCCCAACCGACCACTACGACAAAGACTACTTCTAAGAGGACTACATCTACAACAGCTTTCTCTATCGCAGCTATTTCTACCTCGATTCATGCTCTGAGATCAGCTGCTACTACGACTATTTCCACTATCACCGCTCGAGAACTCCCAACCGACCACTATGACAAAGACTACTTCTAAGAGGACTACATCTACAACAGCTTTCTCTATCGCAGCTATTTCTACCTCGATTCATTCTCTGAGATCAGCTGCTACTACGACTATTTCCACTATCACCGCTCGAGAACTCCCAACCGACCACTACGACAAAGACTACTTCTAAGAGGACTACATCTACAACAGCTTTCTCTATCGCAGCTATTTCTACCTCGATTCATGCTCTGAGATCAGCTGCTACTACGACTATTTCCACGATCACCACTTTAACGCAGCTACTTCCAAGAGACAACTCCCACTGTGACTACTTTTTCGACAGCTACTTCTATAAGAGCAGACTACCAAGAACCAAGTCTACAAGAACAAATACTTCTATCAAATCTACTGCTACCACAAAAAGTTCTATCAAGGCTACTCCAACTCCAATAAATTAAACGTTTGACGACCACAATTTAACTTATTAAAAGCGGCAAACTTAAAACAAGTAGAAACTAGAATGAAAATGAACTGAAACTTAACGAACTTAGATCAAACCCAAGTTAAACGTTCAATTTTAAATGTATAAGGAATTAACTGGTAAAACAAATATTTTCTGCCAAATCAACACCCTTAGCCGTTCTAAAATATTGCATATACGCACTTTTTATAACCATGATTTAGTGAGGCATTCCCTGAGATTTCACCTTCATATCCTTGAAATTTATACCCTTAAAAGTGGCATATTCAGGCAAAGTCTGCCCAAAAATTTAAAGACTACCCAGTAGCATTGCTACTATGCTACCCCCTTTTTTTTACGGCGGATTACAACTTGTGTTTTGCACGGTCCACCGTGCAGATTATTGCACGGTGGACCACAACATGTGTTTTGACAGCTTTTCTTTCAGCAAAAAGAATTTTATATGTAGAAATTGTATTTTTAAGACAAAATCTGCCAATAAACTTGAAAACTGCCCAGTAGCAATGCTACTATGCTACCCCATTTTTTATACGGTGGACCAAAACTTGTGTTTTGGCAGCTTTTCTGTGAGTAAAAAAGAATTTTTATATGTGAAAATTGTATTTTCAGACAAAGTCTGCCCACAAATTTGAAGACTACTCAGTAGCATTGCTACTATGCTACCCTACTTTTTATATGCTGGACCAAAACTTGTGTTTTGGCAGCTTTTCTGTGAGTAAAAACTATCTTCACATGTATAAATGGCATTTTCAGTCAAAATCTGCCAATAAACTTGAAAACTGCCCAGTAGCATTGCTACTATGCTACCCCATTTTTTATACGGTGGACCAAATCTTGTGTTTTGGCAGCTTTTCTGTGAGTAAAAACTATCTTCACATGTATAAATGGCATTTTCAGTCAAAATCTGCCAATAAACTTGAAAACTGCCCAGTAGCAATGCTACTATGCTACCCCATTTTTTATACGGTGGACCAAAACTTGTGTTTTGGCAGCTTTTCTGTAAGTAAAAAGAATTTTTATATGTGAAAATTGTATTTTCAGACAAAGTCTGCCCACAAATTTGAAGACTACTCAGTAGCATTGCTACTATGCTACCCTACTTTTTATATGCTGGACCAAAACTTGTGTTTTGGCAGCTTTTCTGTGAGTAAAAACTATCTTCACATGTATAAATGGCATTTTCAGTCAAAATCTGCCAATAAACTTGAAAACTGCCCAGTAGCATTGCTACTATGCTACCCCATTTTTTATACGGTGGACCAAAACTTGTGTTTTGGCAGCTTTTCTGTGAGTAAAAACTATCTTCACATGTAAAAATGGAATTTCCGGTCAAAATCTGCCAATAAACTAGAAAACTGCCCAGTAGCATTGCTTTTATGCTACCCCGATTTTTGCAAGGCGGACCACAACTTGTGTTTTGATTGCTTTTCTTTGAGCAAAAATAATTTTATATGTAAAAACTGGTATTTTTAAACAAGATCTACCAACAAATTTAAAAACCACCCAGTAGCATTGCTACTTTGCTACCCCAGTTTTTTGCAGGGCAGGCTGTAGAGATTCCACAGGTGCAGTTTACAGTGCAGCTCAACGCCATTTTTGTTGGGTTTCAGGCTGCTTTACGGAATTACCAAAAAAAAAAATTTCACAATAAAGTTTTACCATTAAGTTTAATCAAAATCATAGTTGACATTGCTCAATCAGCTTCAAGTGGCGATTCTTCCTGACTTGACAGTTTTTTTCCTTTTTCAAAATGCACTTTTAAATTTTTTTTTACCTTAGGGCTAGAATTTGTTCTTTACTAGGTCGGAGCAGATTCTGCACTCACAATCACACAAATTTAATAAGGAACCTAGTAAAGAACAAGCTACTGTCAAAAATGACTATGCAGCCAAATATGTGTTTTTATGTATATGTGTTATGACACTTGTGACGAGGTCAGAAGAGCCAAGAACCAAGAGCTCACATGGTACGAGGTATAGCGAAATTCTAAGAATCAACAGATTGATTTAAAAGGAAAATCAGAAGCTTAATGCTGGTCGGGATTTAAAATAAGAGCTTTGAGTAACGAGGTCCTTCTAAATATCAAAATTGATTAAGATCCGATCACCCACTCGTAAAATAAAAGTACCTCAATTTTTCTATTTTTACCTCTCCCTTCAACCCCCCCAGATGGCCGAATTGGGGAAAAAGACTTTATCAAGTTAATTTGTAAAGCTCCCTGACACGCCTACCAATTTTCATCGTCCTAGCACGTCAAGAAGCACCAAACTCGCCAAAGCACTGAACCCCAACACCTAACTCCCCCAAAGAGAGCTGATCCAGTCTGGTTACGTCAATCACGTATCTGCGACATTTATAAGCGTTTTCCAAGATTTCCAGTTTCTCCCTCCAACTCCCCCCGATGTCAACAGATCTGGTCGGAATTTGAAATAAGAGCTCTGAGACATGAGTTCCTTCTATAATCAAATTTAATTAAGATCCCATCACCCATTCGTAAGTAAAAAATACATTTTTTCTATTTTTCTGAATTAACCGGCCCCTCATTCCCAAACTCCTTCCCCCCAGATGGTCAAATCGGGAAAAAGACTATTTCTAATTTAATGTAGTCCGGTCCCTGATACCCCTGCCAAATTTCATCGTCCTAGTTTACCTGGAAGTGCCTAAAGTAGCAAAACCGGGACAGACCGACGGATAGACCGACAGAATTTGCGGTCGCTATATGTCACTTGGTTAATACCAAGTGCCATAAAAATTGTGTTCGTTTATTCCTGTTTTATTATTCACTTAGTATACCCCTGGCAAAAATGTTTTTATCACAATAGGTCATACGTCATCTCGCGCAGAAATTAAAATATTGCATATTCTATATTTAAGTTTGGAAAATCTCCAAAACTGGTAGAAGCAATATAATTTTGGCAAGTTAATAAATATAAGCAGATAAAATACATAGCAAACGATTTTTGGATAAATTGTTAAAGTTAAAACAATGTATCCTATATCTTTTTTTTAAATCAGAGTGGACAATTTCAAACTGTTCGCACTGATTCCAAAAATGAACAACTCTTTTTGTTACAGAAGAATTGAAAGAGAACTGAGAGAAATTAACACTGATGAACCTGTTGCGATTGAAATACAAAATAGCCCGTTAAATATGCATGAACCAAGATACCTACGCGGAATAATATCTGGCCCCCCTGACACGCCGTATGAAGGAGGAAAGTATTGTCTAGAAATTTTCTATCCAGATAAATATCCTTTCAAACCCCCAGACGCAAAGTTTTTGACCAAAATCTGGCACCCAAATGTATCTCCTGTCACTGGAACCATTTCTTTAGACGGTTGGTCACCTGCGATGACACTTGAGGCACTTCTCTTGCACCTCCAGGCTCTACTGAGAGATCCAGATCTTGACAATCCCTACGACACTTTTGTGACCGATCAATATACGCACAGTAGGGATATCTTTATTCTTACGGCCAAACACTGGAGTAATGTATATGCTGGCGGTCCATGCAAAGTGGAAGAATATGATGAAAAAGTGAAAACTTTCACAGATATCGGTGTAAAAGAAATCGTGGCCAGATATTCTTTATCGTCATGCTCTTGGGATCAAGAAGCAACGGCTATAATACTCTTTGGTGATAATGATCCTTTGCGTCCAAGCGACATTTTATTTCCTTGAGTAAGTAGTTGCATTAAAGTTTAAGTTCAGCCACCTTAGTTTAGCGTTTATAATCCATTTTTTTTTGTACCACATCTGCTCACCTTTGCACCATTGCATTTTTGCTAGTCAAGCATCTGCAGTGCAGAAAAGAAACGGAAGATATCAGATGTAGATTATTGGTGAAAGCCCCTCTGAAATCGTTGGATAATCTGGCCTAAAAAACGACCTAGATAGGTCAGAAGTTTGAGAAAATTCATTAAGAGCCTTAATTTTATGCAAAATTAGGTAAGTGACGTCATTTTTACATACACAGCTTCATTACTGCTTATGTATCTCCCTGCCTGATATTGTAAGACTTCATCGATAATCACCAATTTTGGACTGCAAGCCAAAAACTTCCTTGTCACTCCCTTTGTTGACGTATTTACATATGTATTTGATTGCCTTTACGGAAATACAATATTGCACGTTTATATGCGCATTGTAAGTTATCGATAATAAAGGTGAATACGGAACGACCCACTGGTTATTTACTCTCGAGTAACAGTTCTTTATTACGCGACTTTATCATTTCTGATTTTCCACCATCTTCGGTAGACCTTCTTCTATATAAAGGGTATCCATCATTGCCAGTAATTGTGTTAGGTACTAAAATTCGAGGATATTGCTTTGTGCACCTTCTTCTGTCCAGGCATGGCGAATTTTCATTCAGTTCACCACAAGTTCCATGTATCATATTTTTTACCACAATATCATGTAAGCCCCTATCGACATCCACATCAGGTATTTCAGCGGAAATCCCATCGTCAATTTCGTTAGAGGTAATTTTATTAACTAACCATATTAGTATATGTGCGCGTGGCAATCCTCGCTTTTGCCATTCCTCTGAGTAAACCAGCATCGCACTGGCCCAAACACTTTAAGTTTTACTATGAAATTTATAAGTGATTTCAACTTTTGCCAGAAAACACGGGCAGTAATGTCATGTCTGTGAACTGGCGATTGTCCAGGAAGTAAAAGTTGCTGTATCTCGTCTCAAAATGGATGACATGTAAGTGTAATAAATAAATCTAGACGACCATAGACATGAACATACGCAATAGCATCTTGAGCATACTCATGCGTATGACGCAGACTGCCAGCAATGACGAAGGTAAAATCGTTACTCTTCCATTGTTAGTGGTATTACAGTCATTTACAACTGCATCTTGCAAATGAATGTATTGTTCAGAGTGGAGCTTGGTCGGATTCAGACGGATGAATAGCAAACGTTCTGATTCAATCTTTGCATACATATCAACGATGTATTAGTGAAACAATTGACGGCATTTTAAAATATAATTCTCTTCATCCTGACGAATCTAAAGGCAATAATCTGACGAGACTTCATCTGACGAGTCTATAGGCAATCTTTGTCCACTGAGCGTTTCGCTTATGAAGAATAATATCTAGAGATAAGAACTGATCACCGTACATAACGATTGCCACTTTGTTGATAGTTGGAGCATTGTATCTACGCACATGTTCAACAGTAGGCGTTTTGTCAGGGTAAATAACAATTTTATGCGTATGAGTAGGCATCAGATCGATTGCTGTTTTGAACAGACGCACTAAATTATTATTTTCGTGGAAAAGATGTTGCAACTGGGAAACGATTCAACGTCCTTTCAACGTCGGGAGAAATTTCGAAACGTGCATTCAATTCAGCATTGCTATCACTGATGAAGAACAATTTCAAAAATGTGTGATGCTCACCTGAGAATGGTAGAAGGGAACCTACTCTATGATGAGTTTGCCCTTTTACTTTGAAAGTAGGCATAAAATGACCTTGATCTTCGATTTGGGCCCCAAACGACGTCATTTGGAAACACGAGCTATATATCCTGATGTTTGATATAAAAAAAAACGCTTCAATTTAGATGTATACCCAATAAGCAAAGTTTTCAATGGCTCTGGTGGTGCAGCCAGTTGAGGAAGCTTAACTTTTCCTGACGCGCAACACATTCCCATTGTTTCAGCATTAAATTTCAAGGCCTTGCAATAGGGACAAATTTCAGACATGATCCCGATTTGAATATCTTGAACAAGGCTATAATCATCGGAAGGGCAGTACTAGAATGGCAGACGATTATACACGCATTGCTTTTGTAATACAGCGACACGCCTTCTTTTTTTACGTTCTCTTTCAGCATCAAGTCTGGTTTCGCGTTGCTCTCGTGGTTCCTCGAAACGCCTTCGTTTTTTACTATCTCCATCAGCCGCAAGCCTAGTTTCGTGTTGCTCTGGACGTTCCTCGAAAGAAAAGAAAAGACGTCATATTGAATATGATTTCATGGTCGTCATTTATATTCCCTGTGTCCCGGTCGTCATTTGTGTCCCGGTGTCCCGGTCTGTAACGTCATAAAGTCTTCAATGGCTCTGGTGGTGCAGCCAGTTGAGGAAGTTTAACTTTTCCTGAGGCGCAACACATTCCCATTGTTTCACCATTAAATTTCAAGGCCTTGCAATAGGGACAAATTTTAGACATAGTCCCGATTTGAACACATCTACTCGAGCTATAATCATCGACTGGGCTATACCTGAATGCCAGGCGATAATTTTGACGTTGATCTTGTGATTCCTCGGCACGCTTTCTTTTGGCATTATCTCTTTGAGTCGTAAGCCTGTTTTCATGTTGTTATTGTGATTCCTCGGCACGCTATCTTTTGGCATTATCTCTTCGAGCTGCAAGCCTGTTTTCACGTTGTTCTTGTGATTCCTCAGCATGATTTTTTTCGGTAGTTTCTCTTTGAGCCTCAAGCCTGTTTTCACGTTGTTCTTGTGATTTCTCGACACGCTTTCTTTTGGTATTATCTCTTTGAGCCGCGAGCCTGTTTTCACGCTGTTCTTGCGACACCTGTGAATATTGATAGATATATATATGTTTTTAACTACGTAAAACTTGCGAATATACAACATTCTTCGCAGTCCCATTGTCTGTGCATATAAATAGATTGTCAGGTTTACCGACTGTTGAACATGCAATATATAATTGTCCATGGGAAAAACAATCCGTATTCAGATCTATACCTCATTATTCTAATGATTGCCCTTGAGCTTTGTTGATGGTGATTGCTAATGGAACATTCCCTGTGCCCTCGTCGTCATTTATATATCCCCCTGTGCCCCCTGGCGTCCCCGTTGTAGTTGTGTCCCTGTGTCCCAGTCGTCATTTATATTCCCTGAGTCCCGGTCGTCATTTGTGTCCCGGTGTCCCAGTCTGTAATTTCTCTTTGAGTGTCCCGGTCGTCATTTATATTCCCTGTGTCCCGGTCGTCATTTGTGTCCCGGTCTGTAATTTCTCTTTGAGTGTCCCGGTCGTCATTTATATTCCCTGTGTCCCGGTCGTCATTTGTGTCCTGGTGTCCCGGTCTGTAGTGTCATCTTATAATGACGCCATATACAAAGCCTTATATGCTTATAATGACGTCATATGCAAACCCACAAACAAACAAACATGCATACAAACAACTTATGTTCATATGTATAGATATAGTTTCTTTATTAGTTTTTCTTTTTTTTTAGTTTTGCAGCTTTTTTAGTTTTTTTAGCTTTTTTTTTTCTTTTTTATTTTTTACCTTTTTTAATTTTTTCCCTTTTTTAAGTTTTTTATCTTTTTAGGTTTTTTCTTTTTTTAGCTTTTTTCGCGCCATATTAGTTACGCGCCATGCCAGCCCTTCGCCCTAACTTATACAGATATAGACTTATCCCTAGGATTTTCTTTACAAGGGGGAAAGGATGGAGGCAAAAATGTTCCAAAAAAACTTCAAAAGAAGTGTTTTAGGTTCTGGCCATTCTTAAAAGTGTCATTCACCAAGCTCAACTACCCTCCCAGGTAGAAAAAGCTCATAATCTGACATTTTACTTGGTATGCAAGTAGGTTTTTCTCCCACAATGGTAAAAATGCTTAGAATTTATGGTAAATTGGGAATAGAAATTCTCCTTAGCTCAAAGATACCCAGGGCACGAAGGCATCAATATTACAAGAAAAGTTGATATCAACCAATTCGTCTGCAGGAATCTCAGTGAGAGTTTCGGAGGAAGAGCGTTTATATTGACAAGGGACGAGAACTAACCTTTATCTTTTTCTTCATGCACTCCACCTGAGCTCAAAGGTATTCTATAAGTATCAGCGTTACTGGAATAGATAAGATCAGCCAATTCACTTGCAGAAATATCATCGGGAGAAGGAATCTCATCTGTATGACATAAATTCAAAAAATACTTCTTTCCACTTTTTTCGTCTCTATACTTATAGCATTTTCCTGCAAAAACAAAGCCTTCCTTTAATCCTTATAACAATTAAAAACAAATAGCAAAAATTGATAACTATGACTCAATTGATACCATTGAATATCAAGCATCAATCATTGATCATGATTGCATCAAGCATCAGCTTGATGCTCCTTGATGCTAGGTGATGATACAGCTTGATGCTGTATAAACCATATGGTTCTGTTCCTTGTAAGGCAACACTGTCTCTGGCCACCCAACCTAATTACTTCTTTATAACTCGGCTAGATTCTGAAAAAAGTAGAAGTAAGCACTGGCATCTGAACCTCACGTAAACTGATAAAAAATGCGAATATTCGGTTCACTTCTATTTTAGCTTAGAGTTGAAAAATTTAGCTGGTGTCTGACAACAGAAATTACTATTATAGCTATGGCTAATCATTTTGAATACAGTGCTCTGATCAACTGTAACGTTGGTTATTATACAGATAAGGAACTAAACACTGACGAAGACCACGTTGCATTTTAATTATTAAAAGTAAGCGACACGCCTTTGTTTTCAGAACTTTATCTTACAAAACAAGACTAGATAACGAGGAAATTTGTTAAGACAGTGAATAACACAGTGAATTCAACCTAAGCAGATATTCAAAATTGAAAGAGAGACCCTTTCAAAATTTATTTTAGTTTTAAAATTTATTTTGTCGATGATATTTGCAATTAAGTTTGTTTTCTTTTTCTTTTGTTTTAAATTATATCTTGCTGATGACGGCTGTTGCACATACAGCCGAAATATCCACTTAAATTCTGTTCACTGTGTTATTCGCCACCTTGACAAATATTCTCGTTATCTTCTCTTATTTTACAAGATAAGGTACTAAAAACAAGGGCGTATCCAGGATTTTTGTCCGGAGGAAGAAGGGGGGTTAAAGACTTTTAAAAAAACATCTAAAATTTGTTCACATGGCCTTTTGTAACATTTTAAGAGTCGGACAGAAATTTAGGGGGGAGGGGGTAAACTCAGTAAACAGTGATAGTGGTTTTATAGCCTGTCGCAGTCCCAATTATGCGCCACATAGATCAGTGGTTCCTTACTGATTTTGGGCCCTGCCCCACCAAGACAATTCTAAAATCCTGACAATTCCTTGTAGCATTTATATTTCCTTATTCAAAATTTTACGTTTGTTCGAAGTAAGCATAATTGTTCGAAGTAAGCATAAAAGGCTATTAACTTGGTACTTATTTTTGGGTCGTCATCAAGGCTGATTTTATATAAATGAAATTTATTATCTGAACAGTAATTTCAACAGATTCCACTGCAACTAAACCCTCTTGAAACTGAATCCTTACTACTGCAATAAATCAAAATGATAGAAATCAAAATATGGTTACTTAAATGGAAACTCGACAGTCCTGCTTGAATGGAGTAGTTCTTAACTGCGAAAAAGATAAACGCACGCAGAATCCTGAAAGAGACGTGTTTTCATTGGCAGCCAGTGATGAAAATTGGTTGCAATCGTGGCTCTCCCGGTTCTTTGTCTTTGGTCCAAATTAGTTTAGCCTGCCCAAACGGTTAATATCAGTTAATAACTACTCCAAACAAAACAAAAAGTATATTTTTGGCTTATAATCAGCACTAGTTTAAACTTATTCTTAGGCATTGGGTGAATTCAGTGAAACAAGGCTTAATTTAAATATGCGTGAGTTACATAAGGGCTAAATCATCTGTCGACAAGACCCACTTATTCTTAGCTTCGTTTTCCAGAATCAAAATTTTTACCGGTTAAGGGTATCAATAGATAGGGAGAGTGGAATTTCTACTGATGATTCCTACTGAATGAATATCTACTGATGATATGGTGTGAAAAAAAATTTTTTGTAAGAATAATTTTCATCTCATAAAATAAACAAGAAAGCATAATAAAACTAAAATAATACCAACAAAATTATTTCATTTCAATAAATAATTCGTTTTAACAAGGTTTTTCAAATTAAACCTACAGTAAATTAGTAGAACTGTCAGCTCACTTCACATGAGTCAAACTTCCGTGCCATTAGGTGGAGGCGTTAATTTCTTGTTGACATGGGAGAGGCAGGTAACAACATTGTTGTCGGTTCATTTATGGAAAAACCTAATTCACAGGATTGAATGACAAACTCTTTATTCTTTTATTTCCTTCTTGATATCAAAACAACATTCAAGATAAAACAGAAGCCAAGAGCTCATATGGCACTTGTGACAAGGCCGGAAGAGCCAAGAGCTTCTTCCCACCAAGATTCAGTACGATTTCTCCACTCTAAGCGTTTTCCAAGATTTTCGGTGTCCCCCTCCAACTCCTCCCAATTCACCAGATCCGGTCGGGATTTAAAACAAGAGCTCTGAGACACGAGGTCCTTCTAAATATCAAATTTCATTAAGATCCAAGTGCAATAATTAATTAAGATGTAATTATTAAATGCAATAATTACATTAAGAATATCAAGTGCAATAAAATAAAAGAAAAAATGTACCTATATTTGGAACAACAACTTTTGGAGCGGTTTGTTCTTCTTGAATGATGGGAGTCGTTCTCAAAGCTGGAAGCGGTTCATCCAAGCTTGGCTCTCCCTAAAACCATAAAAAAGACTAAAGACTTCAAAATTAAAGCAATTTGCCAAATTTAAAGATTACCTATATTGTGATACATCTCCTTAAAAAAAAGAAATATATGTGCAGCGTTCAGCAAAAAAAAAACGAACATGCGGTGTTTAATTGAATCTGTAACATAAGGACTAGAAAGCCTCTTCTCTTACGATTCCCCACCCTCTCCCTCGCATCATTTCCATACTCATATTTTTATTTATCAATGGTATTTTTTAACAGTATTTTTTAGCTGGGGTTTCATCTTCATAAGCTCCTTGCTTTTATTTTCAGCTTTAATTTAAATTTTATAAAAGCACTTGGCAAAAATTCAATCTAGCCTTTAGCATCTGGTATGATAATACATGGTTTTGAAACTGAAGTTTTTCGATGATTCTAAAATTGTAATTACCTGTGGTTTTTTTAGTAAAACTTCTGCAAACTTTCATTGATTTTATCCGTTTTATAATGAAACAAAGGTAAGAATTATTCTTGATTTTTATTGTATTGCTAATGTTTTTCGAGTCTTGATTTTAATCATCTAAATAGAATTTTTCAGCTTTTCTAATGAGAAGACAGATTTTTACTTTCTTATTTTAAGTTTATGCAAAAATTTTTCTTCTGTTTTGATGTTTTGCAATGTTTCTAGCAATTTAAAAAAAAAAATCTTATACATGAGCACAAGATTTCCATTGCTGAGTTCAAAAGTAGAAACTTGTTTTGTTAATGTTTTTTTTTTTTTTTTTCATCACTCATAAATACTCATATTTTTACTTTAAAAACCATATACAAAAATACCAGACTCCAACACCATCTATGGTAACAATTTTTAAGTGACTTCATCATGAGCTCCTTTTAAACGTTTGGTGGGATGACAAATAAAGTTAACAATAGAATATGCTAAAAAAAAAAAAAAAAAAAAAAAAAATTCAACCCAGAATTATGTCAAATGTATAATGCTTGGTAGGATGGCAAACAACATTCTATACATTAAGCTCAAAACAGAATGCACTAAAAAAAACACAATAAAACAGAAACAAATCCAACCCAGAATTATGTAAATACATAAACATTTTATGCATAAAGTTCACAACAGTGTGCGCTGAAAAACGAGAGCTAAGAGCTTATACTGTACTTGAGACGAGTTTGGAAGAGCCAGGAGCTCATATGGTATGAGCTCTAGCAAAATTCTAAGAATCAATAGATTGATTTAAAAGGAAAATCAGAGGCTTAATGCCGGTTGAGATTTAAAATAAGAACTCTGAGATACGAGTACCTTCTAAATATCAAAATTCATTAAGATCCGATCACCCACTCGTAAGTTAAAAATACTTCATTTTTTCTAATTTTTCCTCTTCCGTCAGCCCGCCAGATCTTCGAAAAGAGGAAAACAGTTTTATCAAGTCAATTTGTGCAGGTCCCTGATCCGCCTATCAATTTTCATTGTCCTAGCACGTCCAGATGCACCGAACTCGCCAAAGCGCTAAATTCCCCCTCCCCTAACTCACCCAAAGAGAGCGGATCTAGTCCGGTTACGTCAATCAAGTATCTACGACATTTTCTTGTTCTACCCACAAAGTTTCATCCCGATCTCTCCACTCTAAGCGTTTTCCAAGATTTCCAGTTTCCCCTCCAACTCCCCCCAATGTTACCAGATCTGGTCAAGATTTAAAATAAGACCTCTGAGACACGATATCCTTATAAATATCAAATTTCATTAAGATCCAGTCACCTGTTCTAAAGTTGAAAATACCTTCCAAATTAACAACCTCCCTCCCAACTCCCCCAAAGAGATCGGATTCAGCCCAGTTATGTCAATCACGTATCTAGGACTTGTGCTTATTCTTCCCACCGAGTTTCATCCCGATCTCTCCACTCTAAGCGTTTTCCAAGATTTCCCGTTTCCCCTTCCAGTTCCTCCAATACCACCGGATACGGTCGGGATTTAAAATAAGAGCTCTGAGACACGAGGTCCTTCTAAATGTCAAATTTAATTAAGATCCGATCACCTATTCGTAAGTTAAAAATACCTCTAATTTTTTTCAATTTTTCTTCTCCCTCCAGTCCCCCAGATGGTTGAATCGGGGAAACGACTGTTATCAAGTCAATTTGTGCAGGTCCCTGACAAGCCTACCAGTTTTCATCGTCATAGTACATCCAGAAGCACCGAACTCGCCAAAGCACTGGAAATCCCCCCCCCCCCCAAAGAGAGCCGATCCGTCCCAATTATGTCAATCACGTATCTAGAACTTGTGCTTATTCTTCCCATCAAGTTTCATCCCAATCTCTCCACTCTAGCGTTTTCCAAGATTTCTGGTTTCCAAGATTTCTGTTTCCCCCCTCCAACCCCCTATGTCCCCGGATCCGATTCGAATTGAAAATGGAGCATCTGAGACCTAAGATCCTTTTATATTGACTAAGATTTGATCTCCAATTCGTAAGATAAAGATACCTCAATTTCCATGTTTTCCAAGAATTCCAGTTTCCCCCTCAAACTCCCGCCAATGTCACCAGATCTGATCGGGATTTGAAATGAGAGCTCTAAAGCACAAGATCCTTCCAAATATCAAATTACATTAAGATGTGATACCCGTTCGTAAGTTGTAAATACCTCACTTTTTCTAATTTTTCCGAATTACCCCACCCCCAACTCCACCAAAGAGAGCGGATCCGGTCCGGCTATGTCAGTCACGTATCTTAGACTTGTCCTTATTCTTCCCACCAAGTTTTATCCAGATCTCTCCGCTTTAAGCGTTTTCAAAGATTTCCAGTCCCCCCCCCCCCCATGACATTGGATTCGGTCGGGATTTAAAATAAGAAATCTGAGTTACGAGGTCCTTCTAAATATGAAAATTTATTAAGATTTGATCACTCCTTCGTAATTTAAAAATACCTCATTTTTTCTAATTTTTTATAATTAGCCCTGTATCCCCCCCCCCCAAAAAAAATCCCCCAAAGAGAGCGGATCTGTTCCAGTTATGTCAATTACGTATCTAGGACTTGCGATTATTTTTCCCACCAAGTTACATCCCAATCCCTCCACTCTAAGCATTTTCAAAGATTTTAGGCTCCCCCCAACTCCTCTCAATGTCACCAGATCCGGTCGGAATTTATAATAAGAGCTCGACACGATATCTTTCTAAATATCAAATTTCATTAAGATCCGACGACCCGTTCGTAAGTTCAAATTACTTTAATTTGAACTTACTTTTTAATTTTTCCGAATTGACTGCCCCCCCCCCTCTAGATGGTTGAATCGGGGAACCAACTAATTTAATTAAATTTCTAATTTAATCTGGTCTGGTTCCTGATACACCTGCCAAATTTCATCGTCCTACCTTATCTGGAAGTGCCTAAACTAGCAAAACCAGGACAGACAGACAGACCGACAGACAGACCAACCGACAGACCGACAAAATTTGCGATCACAATATGTCACTTGGTAAATACCAAGTGCCATAAAAAATCCAACCCCAAACTATATTGTGAATATGTAGAAGCAATATGGGTTGACGCAAAAAGCCCCTGACTACCAAAAGCTCTAAGTACAATGCTAAGTACAATGCTGTTACAGAGTTACCTCAGAATATAAACTGCCTAAATCCAGTTCTTACAATTCAATCCAAATAAATCAAACATTTTAAAAGGTTTTATATATTTCGGAGGGAGAAAGCTTTAGAAGTTTGTTTAGTCAACAAGAGGGTATCAAAACAGCTGTCATACTTTGTGTTGTCCAACTGTCCAGACAATCTTTCAGAACAAATAGTTATTTCGCACAATTTTTTCTGTAACAGAAGTCAAACGAATAGGAGCCAAAGTTGGTCCGTTTGCACTAGAGATTCTCCTATTTAAAAGAAGAATCGCAAATTTATAAAAATGCTAAATTCAGGAATTTTAATTAGCATTGGCATAATAATTACACGTTTCAATTCTTTTATATTGAATGTAAAATGAAATCTCTATAATTTTATACTTTTTTCCAAACTTATTTTTGATTTTCGGTTGAGGTTTAAAATCTTCTTATGATTACAAGAATTAGGATTTTGTTGAAAACAAGACAAAACACAAGCACTTGAGTTTGCAGATCTGATGAATAGCTCAGAATTCCAAAAGCTGGGCACATTTCTGACCCTACGTCACCCCATCTCTACTTTTGGGCAATTAGAACAAGTCAAAGCTATTTTTGCAAGAAAAGTAATTGTCCCTCTTTTAGGTCGCGAACCAAGGAAACAGGCAATCATAGAGTTTATGAAACTCAGGAAAAAAGTAGCCAATCCCGTTGCATCTTAATACGAAGAACAAATGACCTAACAGAAAAGAGGCCAAGCCTTTAGCAAGTCAGTATTTATCAGGTCCAAAAGAAGAGGCATCTAAGCATCTAGAAGACCAAACAGACTTCAGAGAAAAAACTCCCCTTTAATAATAAGTGACGATAATTCTGAATTCATATCCTCAGAGGGAAAAATAGAAGGTGTAATAACTAACCATGAGTAGTTTTTAAGGTTTACAATCTTAAAATCAAACGAACTGACTGAACTTAAACTTTATCGAAGTATTCTTACAGCTTGCCTCCAAGGAGCGAATTCATACTGTCTCGGGCAATATTCTATACCTGTCTCTCATAGTTACAGAAAAGATAGGTCAACTGAAAGAGGAGGAGGGGGAGTAAAATTCTCATGAAATAGGGAATACCACACTCAAAGGTACCAATACCAAATATGTGTTTGAAGAAAAACCAAACAAAAGCACTATCCTTTCTGTTAACTTAATATTCATAGCTCATTATGCAAAGACTGTATACACTTCAATAAAGCCAGCAAGAACATAGAATAACTTGCTCTTAGCTCCAACAATTTCACATATCAAATCTAACATGATCTCCCTAATTAATTCTGCGTCATTTAAAGCGTCATAAATTTCATAAGAGGCTCCAAAGTGGCATAGAAGAGTGTACGTATTAATGTTATGTATTGAATCCTCACCTCCAGTAAGGAAATTATCATAAAGCCAAAAGGAGACCAAAATGGACTCCAGAAGCCTCTTCCATCAAAAAAGAATGATGTGAATATTTGTCAATTTGACTGTTCTTTTGCTTCAGATTTGTATCCTTTCAAGGTTGGATTTGCTCATCTGTGCCCTTTTACTTTAACTTAATTCAACATCCTCAACTATCAAGGAAAAGCTTTAGCTTCACCTACAGGTAAAGAGCCATGAGCATCCATAGTATTATTTTTTTTCAGAGTTTGGCCACAGCAACCCCTCCCACAGATCCATAAACCTTCAACAGCCATTAATTCATTTGCACTTTACTGAAAACCAAATGTGTTTAAAACATCGTTTTTTGTAATTATAACATTAAAAAAAATTGAATTAATAAGAATAAAAAAGAAAGAAAGAGGGAGAGCAGTCTATCAAGAAAAAAAAATCTACCTGTAAGAGAAATTTCTTCTTGAGTGCAGAGTCATCAACATCTAGCCTCATCCCAAACTAACAACAGAAGATGTCTCTGAGGGAAAAAAAACAAAATTAGCTAGTTAAAAGGTTGTATGTCACAAGTAAAGATTGTATGCCATTTAACATAAGTGAACCATTTCACTTATACATAACATAAGTGAACAAGTTGCATTCTATGGCAACTTGTGTGCTTATTCTCAGTCAGTGCAGCATGTTACAGCTAAATAATAATACTCACTCCACAAAGCAAAAGTCTCAGAAAACTACAGTTTGGGCATAGTTCTCCTGAAGGGAGTCCTTGAGACCAATATCAGGAGGGAATGAGTTTACCTATCATCCCCCCTATATACATAAATTGCCAATCAGGTATCAAAAGGACGTATCAACATAACTGTAAATTTTAAGAGGAGCAGAAAAAAAACCTCAAAACTTTATTATTTCCTCTCCAAGAGCCATCAAACAAAACAGAATAACATGTAAATCAATAGATATCAATCCGTTTTTATTTTATGGCTACCGGAAAGGAAATGGAAAGTTTTTTTCTGTTCCTCTGAAAATTTACAATTATTAAGGCATGTCCTTTTGATACCTGACTGACGTTGTAAAGGTCTGGGAACGTAATTTGAGGTTCCTGTGTATATCCATCTTAAACCCTTCAACTTCTGTCATGCTTAGTGGTACTGGTACTTACACATTAAGTATTCTGGCATTAATATCATCAGTAGATTTTATTAAATCAATCAGTAGAAATCGTAGAGGGTGAGTTGCAAGTGCAAGATGCACTTAATTCTTACTTTGCTAATATTAGGAAAACTATAGCCTCTCCTGTAACTCCTTCCTCTTCTCTAAATGATTTTAGGTCTTATCTTGGGCCTCTTTGTCTTAAATTAGTGACTTTAGAGCCTATTTGTGAAGTGGAAATAACCAAAATTGTTAATGGTTTCAAAAATTCTTCATCTTCTGGCCCAGACCGTATTTCTACTAAGGCTGTCAAGTTCACTCTTCCTTACATTGTATCTACTCTTACAAGATTTGTCAATATGTCTTTTGAAAATGGTGTCTTCCCATGCACTTTAAAAAGTGCTTGTGTTATTATACTTTTTGAAGGTGGTTTATGGAATGGCCCTTAAAGTTATCATCCTATATCTCTCTCATCAGTGTTTAGTAAAATTTTAAAACAGCTATGCTTTCTTGACTTCTTGATTTTCTTAATTCTAAACATTTTTTCCACAATTCCTAGTTTGATTTAAAAGCTAAGCAGTCAACTGCGCATGCATATACAAATCTCTTGAATTATATCCATACATTCTCTTGATTCTAGTCTGATACCTGCAACTCTTTTTCTTGATATATGAAAAGCATTTGATTGAATAACACACAAGATTCTTCTTTGGAAACTATCCCATATTGGAATATGAGGGAGTACTTATTCTTGGTTTCTATGGTATTTATCTGGTTGAGTTATCTTGGTTGATCCTCTCTTTTCCAACCCATCTGAAATAGAGTTTGGTGTTGTACAAGGATCTGTGGTTGGGCTGATACTGTTTTTAATTTATTTTAATGACCTCATAAATGCTTTCAAAAGTCTAAACTTTACCACTTTGCTGTCATCTTTATCAACCTGCATCTGTCACAATTTGTGACAAAATTTGTCCTTCTCCAATACACTTATACCTTTTGCGGATGGTAGTACTCTTGGCACAGCTTGTAGAACTGAGCCTGATCTCCATTCCAATGTGATTGTTCTTTTTGAAAAAAAGAAATACTCAGTGGTTTGATGTTAATTATCTTGCCTTAGATATTGGAAAGTAATGTTTTCTTATTTTATTAAGAGTTTCAAGGGCTTGCTCTGGTTTAAATGAAATACATCTATCAAAGGGATTCCCTTAATAGACTTAAGCATTGATGCATTCAATTCCCAGGCATCTTGCTCAATGAAAATCTCTCCTTCAAGCCGCATATTGACCTCATTAAAATGAAAGTCTTCAGAAGCCAAGGATTCTTAAAAATCTGAAGCACATTTTTCCTAGGGCAATTCTTGGACTCATATTTTGTAGCCTAATAGAGCCTTATAAAACTAAGAAAAAAAAGAAAACCTAAAATGAGGTTTATTAAATAAGTATAGAATACAGACTTTTTTTAGTTTTATTACTCTTTGTTGAATAGATATAGAATACAGACCTTACCCTGCTGCTTGCAGGGATCATGGACTAATATACTTTGCTCTATAGGTAATGTTACCTGTAAGCAAGCACACTTTATGCATTTTTTGTTTGCCCCATGGAGGAGGAGATTCAACCAGAAATGATAATCACTTCTTTAATAATGACAAACAAACTATATGTGATCATCAGAATCTTGATAAATGCAGTAATACACACTTTAGAGCACTTGGAATGAAAGTAAACATTTACTGATAAATTTTATGGCAATTGAAACAAAAAGCTAGTGGTTTGAATTCTGAGTATCTTACACTAAGGCTACATTTAGCCCTCTTTAAAAGGATGAAGTTCACTGTGTGTTTTATGTGGTTATTTTTTATTTAATTTCTACCTTGTTTATTTTGTTTTTCTCCTTTTTGTATTGTACTCTGAATTTGCTTTGTTGCATTTGCAAGTAGAAAATACATTCCTTTATTCACTGTTATGGAGCTAAACATTCAACTTGTAAATTATCTTTCTCCCACTAAATAATCCCATTTCCTAAATATCAGAAATGGCTTAGGGTTATATCTAGCTCTATCAGGGGAAAGGGGGTTGTTATACTATTACAGTAGTAGTAATTGTGATATTTTGAAAGAGCACTGAGTGCAACACCTGATTGTAGGCTATTTTTTTGTTTTAGCTGATTTCTGGCCTATACCTATAGGGATTATTCTCCTTTACCAATACATTTTTAATTAAAATTCTAGATTAGGGGTTGTTATCTATTTCAAAAAGTAGTTGAGAAAGGTAGGCCTAAACAAAAATTTCAAAAATCCAGAGCCTTGGTGCGCCTTTAGAAAGGTATTTTGAAGTACAGTACCAGCCTCCATCTCTTTTATTTTGGTAAAATTCTAGTTAAGTGACTTTTTGCTATCTCGGAAAGGGGTTATGTTAGAAAATGAAACTTTTGGAGATGGGTCTACAGGCAAAAGTATATCCCGGGAAGGTATTTTAAAGTACCCACCTCCACTCCTCCCTCTAGAGAGCCCTGAAATTTGCCTACATGACGGGTGACTACATGACTACATGACCTATTGAAATTTTGACTAAACAACAATTTACCTTAATTTTCAGTTAATAGTAGCTTTTTCTCTGCCTTTAGTTCTGAAAATGCAATTCCTGTTATTTGAGTAGAATTTTGAGCCATATCAATGTTTTTTTATCAAAATTTAGGAAATGTATTTGCATATCTTTAAAACCTTATAAATTGGGATTGAGCAAAGTTGTGAAGCTGAAAACAATTTTGTTGTACTTTATTTAAGCAGAAGATCTATTTTGCAAGGTTTCACTTTTATAACACACATATTTTTAAAGGTCATCAAAGGTCAGGGCCCTCTAGAGGGAGAAGGAGTGGAGGTGGGTGCTTCAAAATACCTTCCTGGGACATACTTTAGCCTGTAGACCCATCCCTGAAAGTTTCATTTTCCTAACCTAACCCCTTTCCGAGATAGCAAGAAGTCAATTAACTAGAATTTTGCCTTTATTTCTAATGTGTAGTGGCCTTTGATGAGCTTTAACACACTATTTGTTACCTATTCTAACTTGGCAAGAACATAATGAAAAAGTAGTAATTCAAGTAGCCAGACTTGTTCCACTTAAATTGTTCTGTGTCAATAAAAAGAAATTGTTTTTATTTTTAAGAGGTAGTGCTGTATTATAACTTTTATACAGATGAGCACAATACAGAGGAGTTTAATAATTATAATTAAATAAACTTTAGAGTGTTTCAGTTCTTTTCCTTTCTTTCGTAATATGATAACTATTAAGACTGATACAACTCAAAATAAATGCATGACATAAAGGAAAATTAAACTTATTTCATAGTTTAAGTTACCAAGCTAATGGCAATAGTTTTTAGATTGCGTCATTTCTGACATTAGGAAACTCAAGCAGTCAGATCCAAAGGCTATAAGTTACACATAGATGACGTCATTTTCCATTAGTAACTTCGGAGACAACGGAGATCAATTGAAGCCGCCAAAATTAGATGATGAAGATTCGTTGTGATGTTGAATTTGATAGTTTACGCAAAAACAAATATATGATGGATCAGGGAACATATCGAAAAAGGAAATGGCTGCAGCTACTCAGGAAAATAGTAAAAAAAAAAAACAATCAAATAGCCACCAGAATGATAAAGCAGAGAGAACTTTACCAGAAAAAAGAACAAGGTGGATAGAAACCTCTAAGATATACAGAATCAATAAAACGGTTGGCAGGAGACTTTTAATAGAAGATATTAGTAAATATGAAAGGGGCATAGCAGCACTAGAAAAAAACATAAGCTATTATAAGCTTCTCTTTTCTAGTCCTATAGTGACGCCGCAGAATGGATCGCTCATAGTTAATAAGGGATTCGAAACTCAAACCCAGCTGCAGCAACCCAGTGCAGCCCTTGAATTCGGTTCCAGTGACGAGATTATGCTAAACAATTTGCATAAGAATCCAAACAAGAAGAAAAACAGAAGCTTCCCATTAAGTAATTTTAATTTGAGATCTAATTATATCGCTGTTGCTGGAATAGAAATAAAATTGTGTGTTTTTATATTAAACTTTTCTAATTTTTGTTCAGGTTTTAAAGTTACCCTAGGAGCTATGCATCATTTAATCTTAGACAGTGCAATAGCGCGGCCTAAGTAAAGGGCGATGTTGGCACAATGTATTATTTATTTTTTTTTTTTAGACCAGGACACTTCGTATCAAAGGAGTTGTCGCGGAAACTTCTAAAAGGGATCATTCGAGTGGAAATTGAAAGAGCTACTTCCCTTTTTAATAGTGAAAAATGATTGGAGGGCAACTAACCCCCCTCCCATGCCCAACCATTTCTCCAAACACATCCAATCAAAATTTTGAGATAGCTATTTTGTTCAACGTAGTTGAAAGGTCCATAAATTTTGTGATTAAAGATGGCAATTCCCTCAGGTCAAGGGTTGTAAGTGATGTCGTGGGGGTATATAGGGTTTATTGGGTTGTAAGTGATAGAAAGGGTGATCGTATAAACTTCGGAGGGGCCTTTTTGGAGTTCTAATCAAATGTTTTAGTACCCTTTTTGAGATACAGAGTGATGGGAGGGTGGATACCCCCTCCCAAACCTCGTATTATCCTGAAATGTCTCTGATAGAAATTTTGAAATGGCCATTAGTTGTCGTAGAAACTTCGAAAAATTCGAATGGAAACTGATTGAGTTTGTACCCTTTTTAATAGTCGAAATTGATTGTAGGGCAAATAACTCCTTTTTCATGCCCACCATTTTCCCAAACACATCTAATCAAGATATTCAGATAGTCATTTTGTTCAACGTAAAAAAAGGCCTGTAAATTATGTCTTTGAGGATGACAGCCCCCTAGACCCTTAAGGGCAAGGGTTGTGAGTTATGCCCGGGGGACTTGACTTACTTGACTTAAGGCTCCTGCCGCATGGGGTGCGGCGTAGAGAGCTTCGCAACTTGACTTCTCCAGGCGGACCGGTCTGCTGCTAAATGAGGCGCCTCGTCGACAGCAATGTTGGCCATCACCAAGAATTTGTCGAGGCTGTCTTTCCACCTTGTCCGAGGTCTGCCCCTCGGGCGAGACCAGCCATGGGCTTTTGGGTCGAAGTCGTACACTATTCGGGCTGGCGTTGATGTCGGCATTCGTAGGAGGTGTCCGAACCATCTGAGAGACCTCTGCGCTATCTGGACGGAGAATGGCACCTGGGAGGTGAGAGTAAGCAACCTTGCGTTGCTTACACAATCATCCCACCGGAATCCCTCGATCCGGCGAAGCTGTTTCGTCTGACAGACGTCTATCATTTTAAGGATGGTTGATTTGAGGGGCCAGGTTTCCGCCGCGTAGAGCAGGACGGAGCTTACGGATGCGTTATAGATTCGCATTTTCGTACGCCTTGAGATGTGCGGCATTCTCCATAGACTGTTGAGTCTACCGACGATGGAAGAGGCTTTCGATATTCGGCTGCATACCTCTTCGTCTACGGAGCCATCATTAGACAGCACAGAGCCGAGGTAAGTGAAGTTTTTAACGACTTCGACAAGTGTTCCGCAGACAGTTATGGTATCAGGGTGCGAGACTGGACCTGGGGGTTCAATTACCATAATCTTAGTTTTGAGCCAGTTGATTTTCAGCCCCACTTTTGCTGCCTCTTCCTTCAGGACTTCCAGAGCGTCGGTCAGCTGGTCGATTGAGTCGGCAACGAGAGCAAGATTGTCTGCGGAGTCCGCATCCGTCAGAATGCGATCTCCAAACTGCAGACCAAAGGGCAGGCGATTTGTAGTTCTTGTCATCACATAGTCTATCAAACAATTGAACAATTCCGGGGCGGCGGCACACCCTTGGCGAACGCCAGTTTTGATATTGAATGTTGTGCTCCGTTTTCTGTTGACTTGGACGCAACTCTCGGTCTCTTCGTACAGCTTTTCAAAAAGCTTGCAGTATTTATCAGGTAGACCCGTCGATCTAAGTATTAGCCAAACAGAGTTGCGATCGACGGAGTCAAAAGCAGCTTTGAAGTCTACGAAGGCCACGTATGCGTTCCTCCTGAATTCTCTAGTTTTCTCAATTAACTGGCGCATAGTGAAGATTTGTTCGACAGTGGACCTCCCTGGCATAAATCCGGCCTGCTGAACTCTCCTTTTTCTTTGGAGGATACTCGTGCATCTGTCTAGCAGGGTCATGGCAAAGAGCTTTCCAGGGACTGAGAGAAGGGTTATACCTCTGTAATTAGAGCAGATGCTCTTGCTCCCCTTTCTCTTCCAAAGGGGCAGGATTATGCCAAGTCGCCAGTCCTTCGGGACCCATTCTGTGCGCCACACACGGAAAACAGCATTTGCAGCCAAAGTAACATCGCCGGTCCAGCATACTTCAGGAGCTCAGCGGGTACTCCGCATACGCCTGCCGCTTTGTTATTCTTTAGACGTTTCAAAGCAGAGTGGATTTCTGCTGTCATGAAGGAAGTCTCTGGTTCGTTTGACGGCACTTCCTGAGTGCTGGCAGCTAGGCGTGCGAGTTCCTGGTCAGTCTGTGCTACAGCATCGGCATTGAGGAGACTTGAGAAGTGGTCTTTCCATCGACTGACCTGAGCGGCCTCGTCACTAAGTGGCTGGCCGTCCGCAGAGACAACAGATGCAACTGAGGGGGCTTTGTCGCTTGTGAGGTCACGGAGGTGCTTGTAGAGGCTCCCGACGTCCCCTTTCATGGCTGCGCCCTCCAGCTCGTTTGCCTTCCTTTCCACAAACAGTTTCTTGTCTCGCTGTATCAGCTTGTTGCGGACACCATTGAGGCGCCTGTATGTCGGCATGTCGCCCAGAAGCCTTGCCTTGCGTCTCTGCTCAATGACGTCAAGCGTATCGAACTGAACCCACGCTTTCTTAGCACGCTTCGCCCTTCCAATATTTGCGGTCGCTGACTCCAGGACATTCTTCTTAAACGAGATCCATGCGTCCTCAGAACTTTCAAATGGCAGGAGTGCGTCGAAGCGGTTCGAGACATCAATGGCATACTTGGACCGTATCTCTTGATCGGAGAGACGAGAGACATCAATCTTGGTCGGTCTAGGTTGCGAGCGCTGGGCTTGGAGCCTCAGTCGCATATTAGCTACAACGAGGCGATGGTCAGTGTTACCAATTACCAATGTCCGGGGGACTTATAAGATATATAGAAAAAGTGATCGCATAAACTTCAGAGGGGGCTCATTGGATCCGTAATAAGAAGTTCTAGTGCCCCTTTTGAGGTTCAGAATGATCAGAGGGTCGATATCCCCCCACTCGTATTTTCCCAAAACGCATCTAATAGAAGTCTTGAGATGTCTATTTGCTGTCGTGGAAGCTTCAAAAAGAGCTAATTCAATCGAAAATTGAAACGGTTAGTGTCCATTTAATGGTCGAAAATGATTGAATTGTGAGTAACCCCTCTTCCTACGCCAACTATTTCCCCAAACACATCCAATCAATATTTTAGAGATGGCCATTTTATTCAACGTAACTTAAAACGAGCAGAAATTAGTATGTATATGAGGGGGTGCGCCCCCTAGTCAGTACCTCGCTCTTTACGCTAAGGTTCGAATTTTGTTAAAAATTCTTAAGAAAGACCCCTGAATCACAAAGACCGTTTAATCAGAAGAAATAGCTCTTTTGAAAATACTAAAGAAAACTTAAGCGCAAAAAGCAAGGTATTGAGGAGGAGGCGTACCCCCATATACGCAGTATTTTTTTTTTAGTTTTAAAATTTAATGTTGCTCCTTACTTTCAGTTGAAAAAACTTGTTTTTCATATTTTCGCTAGATTGAATCGGACTCAGAATTAGAGTCGGTATATTGAAAATGTCTTGAGTTGGAGTCAGTTATAACTTAGAACCAGCTCCATAGTCCTGCTTTTGAGGCAATTGTGGAAAACCTTTCTCATAGAAGGGTTGAGAGGGGGAACGTAGATCAGGGGGATTGATGTGTGATGGGACATAAAATCTTCTGCTAATCCTCCCTCTAAAAAGCAAAACTGTTTTTGGGAATCGCTTCAGAAGAATGAAACATATCAGGTACGACCTTTAGGCGTAACAGCGGTGATATACCTGATCTTCTATTGTAGAGGGTGCCCTCCTTCCCCTGTGGTTTCTATGTTCGTGCTGACTGTTAAAATAGCTTTTTAACCGGTACGAAATCAGAGTTTTATTAATGTAGGAGTTTTAAATTTCGTATTTAGTATTTTTAAACCAGATGCAAAGCTATACTTTTTATTTTTATTATTCTCTACTCAAATAATGAGGCTAAGCTCAGTTTAATTAAGTCACTTGCTATTTGAGTCGTTCCATCCATCTTGAAATCTTTACAGAAAAGGGATAAGGTACCCTCTGAACCTTCTTCCCCTGTGATCCCTATGGCTACACTGGTCATAGTTTTGTTTTTCTACTATGGGTGCTAAATCAGAGTCGTGTTAATGCAGAGGGTGTAGCTCCATCTAGCATTATTGGGCCGTAGTTTTAAGATGCCTTCTCTAAATTGACAACCATTCTCCAAGGTAAGTAATAGAATTCTACCTTTGAATAGGGGCCACAAATAATCGTAGTCCACCCTTTGTAACCACTGTGAGGACCGCTGGGAAGCAGGGAAGGAAAGGTGTATTTACTAATGCACTCTTAAAAATTCAAACACTCTGTGCCTTCAGCAACTGGTCTGGCAACTCCACTAACAAAAGATAGTTGATTAATTTCTTTAAGTGGTTTTGGGTGATATAATTTGTAATCATGTTGATGAGTAGAGTGATAATGGGTAAATTTGAAAAATAAACTTGGATTAACATCGTTTACTCCTTTAAGCATACAAAACACATTTATAAGGTCACTAAAAGGTCTGCAAAATTTCAACAATGGGACTTGAAGCCTAGAAAGCCCCTATGGATAAGAAAAGTGCTGAAGGTATGGGACCATCCTAGTGGCCCTCCTCTGAACCTTTTCTACCCTATGCTCATCCACTAGATCTAATGGAAACTAAACCAAAGTATTATGCTCAAGAAGAGAGCAGACAATTGATTTATGTAGTAGTAAGAAATTACAAAGGTTAAACCTACTAAAGCTTCTCTTTATAGACAATAAACAATATTTTGAATTCTTTACAATTTCTAAACATGCTTATCAAATTTCAATTGGGTATCAAAGTAAATGCCAAGGTCACGCACTATTTCATTGGAAGGGATTCACATGCCAAACAGCTGGAAAGTATGCACAGGTAGGAGTTTATGAGCATAGTATAGAACAACACACTTAGAAGGGCTTATGAACATGGAATTAGATTTGCACCAGTAAGTCAGAGAGTCAAGATCCTCCTATAAAAGTTGTACATTGTTTTGATCTGGTACTGGTAGATAAAGTTTTACATCATTTGATAAATAAACAAAATGAAATTGGACCAAGGCAGCCATCCTGGGGGACTCCACTTAACACATCAATTGAGGATGACATAGCTTCACCAACAACAGCCTGTTGAATTCTTCCATTTAGATAATCAGCAATAAATGCCTTTGTTTTTTTTTACCCAATTTATAAGCTGCCCATTTTTGAAGAAGGATGGGTATTAAAACTTTGTCAAATGCTGTTGAAAAGTCAATATAAATGCAATCAAAGGGTATAGCTAAATTGACAAAACGTTATAAATCCAAAATAGCCTCAAGAAGCTGAGTATTACAAGACCTATTTTTTTGAAAACCATGCTGAGTAGGATTACAAAGATGATTTTCATCAAAATACTTTTGAACGCATGAAAAAATCAACTTTTCCATTGCTTGGCAAAAAATAGACATAATTGAAATTGGCTGATAGTTTTTAAAATCCAACTTGGAGCCATTTTTGATAAGTGGCTTTACCAAAGCCTTCTTCCATCCTGAAGTACACAATCCATGTGCCAAAGATAAGTTATTTATATGGGTAAGTGGTTCTGCAATTTATTTAGCAATTTGTCTTATCATTATGTTTGGGAAACCATCTATATCTGGTGCTTTAGACGTATCCAATCTTGTAAGAATAGTATAAACTTTAGTCAGCAAGAAATCCAAATCATCAAGTAGAGCAAGAATGTCTGATGATGCAATCAACTCTACTTGAGATGCAAAATTAACTTCATTTGAATGAATTGGCAGTGTTTTAACAAAAACTGAAGAACAAATTTGATTAAAAATAAGGGCCTTCTCAGAATCACAATCAATCTTTTGGTGTATCTGGATTAATGAATGTATATGCAGATGGTGCAAGGTTAGGCTTATTCCTATATGCATATTTCCAAAATATTTTAGGTGATACAGTGCATTAGTTAATAATACATGACTCAAACTCTTCACAACTAGTCCTAAGAAGCCGAGTGACCTCGTTTCTTGCTAGTGTATATGCATGCCATTCACCTGGATCCTCTTGTAGCTGAATATCCAAATGTCCTTGCCTGACTACTCTACTATCTTGGGACTCAGCATACAACTGCCAAAGACTGTTTTTTCATGTATTGCTTGGAGTATGTGTCTCAGAAGTTTAGGTTTATTTTTACGACCAGACAAATTCTTCACCAAAGGAACAAATTTATCCCTACATTCCATCAACACTTTTTTACAAGTTCAAATGTGGTGTCTGGAGAAACATGACTATTGTCTAGTTAATACATCATATTAATAGAAGAAATAAATTGTTGCATTGATTCATAATCAGCTTTAGCATAATCATGCCAATAAATCTCAAAACCTCTCTGTTGAGCATCAATATTCTTGTAGATATCAAGCACAACATGATCACTTTTACCTAAAGGCAGACGTAAATCTATACTCAAAATATCATTGATTGACTTGTTAATAACCAGATCTAAAATTGATGGAATAGCATCTTTCCTGGCTCGAGTTGGCCTATCAATATGCTGGTATAAGAACAGATCATCCAATCTATCTAAAAATTACTTCTCATACAATGAAGTGGACTGATTTGTACTATGTGCACTCCAATCTATCAAAGGTAAGTTGAAGTCACCTAGAATAAGGAACTTTGAACTACAACCAGCAGACATGAGATACACGCTAGAATATTAGCATTATTATTTGGACTAGATAAACTCACAGTAGGACTACGACAAAAAGCTGCAATACACAATAAGTACTATGACAGGCAAATTAACACATCAAAACTTAACAATCAAAAGAAACTCTGACACTGGGTCTACTAACAAATCAACAACTACAGAAAACTACAGAACCATGAATATAAATTCTAATCCCTCTTTTAGCTGAATTGTTAGATACTAAATTATACTGTGGTAGCTGCTGAAAATAAATAGATGGTCACCTAAATGTTTTGGTAAAGCTTTGGTAACAATAACTAAATTTGGTTTACATTGCTTTATTAGTTCACTAAACTATTCCCATTTAGATGACAGGCAGTCTGCATTTGTGTAAGTTACCAAAAATTTATTACTCAGACACTTCAACTCTTTTAGGGAGTCACTCTTCTATGCTCGCGTAGCTGTTTGGGTATGCTGTTTGTATTTGTTTCATGAAAAGAGTTATTATTCACGAGGATTAGTCCATTTTTGCCACGTTTTATCTTCCAGTTAGTTTTGCCAGCATACAGCATTGATTTCAGCTCTTGTTTCAGGCCATCGTACTTTTTTTTTCCACCAGTTCAATGGTAGTACAGTCATGAGAGACTTTGAACAAGGGGTATGTAGCTTTGACACTAACAGTCTCAGACATCAGAAAGAAACAAGCTGTATCTCATTTTACCGGTGTCTTGAACATCAACTTAATAGGCCTGCTCTTACCAGGTGTATGTTTACCAAGTCTAACTGAGTAGCTACATTTTGCAGGGCAAAGTGCAAGCAGCTTTTTGTTGAAAAATTGGCAACCAGTCTCATTTTGTTGCCTACAAGATGGCAAAGTAGCATCTTCTGCAAAACCAAACAATGTCAGATTTTTCTGTTTTTTTTCATAAGATCTGACACATGGACTAAACTTAAGTTTGAGCTACTGTCACTGATTTCCTAGTCCTTTTTCACGAATTTTCAATTCAACTTTTTTCCAAGCTCTGACACTTCACTTCAATTATATTATTGGGGAAATGCTAGACGTCAGAAAGAGTGCACTTATTTTTGGGTCTTTCTTGATTTCAACTACTTTCCGTTGAATAGGCTCTAATAAGGTGCAAAACTTATCCTCCATCGCCTTAAATGACGTTCGCATTTCACTCCTCAAAACATCTTTCATTTCTGCAGCTGTCAGTTTTCCTCCTCAACGCCCCACTCTTTACGCTAAAGTTTCTTACTGTTTTAAAAGTAGAGTTAAGAGAAAGAGTCAAACTTTAGTGTTTGAAACAGTAAAAACTTTATTATTACTGTTTTAAAAATAGAGTTAAGAGAAAGAGTCAAACTTTAGCGTAAAGAGCGGGGCGTTGAGGAGGAAAAGCCCCTTTCATATACGGAGTAATTTCTGTTCGTTTTAAGTTTCAGTGTTGCTCCTTACTTTCATTTAATTTTTTTTTTTTTTTATTTAATTTCTGGACGTTTTTGAATTAATGCATGTTTTGATCTTGGCTCTCCGTACATAAATAATTAAAACGAAATTTGCATATTAATTAATTGCACTTAAATGGAAGATTTTGAGAAAAAAGGAGCGAGGGAGGAGGCCTAGCTGCCTTCCAAGTTTTAGATTACTTAAAAAAGCAACTAGAACTTTAATTTTTTACAAACGTTTTCATTGGTAAAAAATTTATGTAACTTACGAATGAACTTACGTAACGAACTTCAATATTCGTATGTTTTTATTGCGTATATGAGGGGGTTCAACCTTCGTCGCTCTTTACACTAAAGCTTAGATTTTGTCCCAATTCCTTAAGAATGACCTCTGAATCACAAAGGCCATAGAATAAATAGTTGAAATTACTAAAAAAAAACTTTAGCGTAAAGAGTGAGGTATAACGAGGAGATAAACCCCTCATATGCGTAATAATTTTTGTTCGTTTTAAGTTTTAATGCTGCTCCTTACTTTCAGTACAAAAAAATTTTAATATTTATTTTTTCATTGTTTTTTCAAATAATGCTAGAAAATCCTGCGCCCCTTTATTGAAATTCTCTTCCCCCGTGAGAAGTTTCTCCATGGAAATATCCTCCCACGTAACCCCCCCCCCTAAACCAAAAAATACCCCTGAAAACGTCTGTACACTTCCTAGTAACCATTGCTATATGTAAACACAGGTCAAAGTTTGCAACTTGCAGCCCCTCCCATGGGGACTGCGGGGGAGTAAGTCGTCCCTAAAGACATAGTTATTAGGTTTTTCGACTATGGTAAATAAAATGGCTATCTCAGGATTTTGATCCGCTGACTTTTGGGGAAAAAATACCGTGGGAGGGGGCCTAGGTGCCCTCCACTTTTTTTGGTCACTTTAAAAGGGCACTAGAGCTTTTAATTTCCGTTAGAATGAGCCCACTCGCGACATTCCAGGACTACTCAGTCGATACGATCACCCCTGGGAAAAAACAAACAAACAAATTAAAACGCAACCGTGATCTGTCTTCTGGCAAAAAATGCGAAATGCCACATTTTTGTAGATAGGAGCTTGAAACTTCTACAACAAGGTTCTCTGATACGTTGAATCAGATGGTGTGATTTTCGTTAAGATTGTATGACTTTTAGGGGGTGTTTCCTCCTATTTTCTAAAATGAGGCAAATTTTCTCAGGCTCGTAACTTTTGATGGGTATAAATGATCTTGATGAAACTTATATATTTAAAATCAGCATTAAAATGCGATTCTTTTGATGTAACTATTGGTATCAAAATTCCATTTTTTAGAGTTTCGGTTACTATTGAGCCGGGTTGCTACCACGAACTGTTTGATGAGCTCTTAGCTCTTGTTGGTACATCCTAGGAGATTTTATATGTAACCCTACTCTCTTTTTTTATGAGGTAAACTCCGGTGTGGCACACTGTGACAAGGGATATGGGACGAAAAAAAAACGAAATCTTAACCCTCGCATAGCTGCTTTTCAAAACAATTTGGATGATTATTGGGTTTGGAAAGTTGACTTGAAGAACTGTTCAGTCAACAATCAAAGAACAAGTGAACATGTAAAGAAACGAAGAATTTACCCCTAATCCGCAGGTAGGATTGAATCCGAAAACCTCTGATCAAGAGCCACTCTTTCCTCCACTGTACTGTAAAATTTTCATCCACTGTTCTGGTATTTACTAATTTGATATTTCCACAAAACTGTGCATATATGTTGGATAAAGGAATTGTAATGGCGATGCAACTGTTTATTACAAGTAATTGGGATCCTGTCAACACTCTGTGTGCTCCCTGTGGAGCCCTTCATTTTTCAAAGGAAAGAGTAGTAACATGCTAAGTGCCAGGGCCCTGCTTAAAAATTGGTGACATAGGTTATTTTTTCTTAACAAGCATATTAACATTTCTGGCAAATAAAACGATCTGGAAAGGTTGTAACTTCAAAGAAGAATTTGTATTTTTCCCCCTGGGGGTTGTATCGAACCTATGGTGACACCATGACATGAATAAGAGGCTTACATTGTCTGCGATTACAAGATAAGTGATAACGAGAATCAATATATACAAGCCTGTCGCGTAGCCATTCCGGGGCCCGGCCTCAAAACCGGCTGCATAGTATTTCTTCTTCTTAATTTGGCAAATTGACATTTCTGGCCACAAAACGATCTAAATAGGTCACAACCTTAAGAAATTTGTATTTTTCCCAGGGGGGCTGTATCGAACCTGTGATGACGCAATGACATCAAGAAAAGGCTCAGATTGTCTGCGGTTAGAAGACAAGCGACAATAAGAATCTATACATAGAAGCATGCCGTGTGTCGAGTGCTGAGGTCTGGTGGTGAAGCCTCCAGTAAGCCTATAGTTTTCAACGCAACAAAATGAACAAACTGGTAATCGAATTACCGGTTTACCGTTAAAATTACAGGTCCATGACGAATGAAACATTACAAAGGGCAGATGGCTCAGCATAAAATGCGTAGTGTAATTAGTCTATTTACAAACGGTGTTTTAAATAGTTTCATAGTGCCTAGAGGAGGAATGAACAACCTATACTTAATAAGGGATTACAACAGTTCGGAAACCTTAAAAAAGAAAACCACACATTTTAAGCTTAGTAGAAATTGTTGTGAGAAATCGGACTTGTTTGAATAATCAAATATCTTTAAAAAAACTTCCGTATGAAAAGACATCAAATTGCTTAAGAGCAAAAATTGTTTTTATATATTTTAACAAGGAGTTATAAAAATTCAAAAACTTTTAAAAAGAACATAAAAAAATTGAAGCTTAGTAGACAATCGGTGTTAGAAATCGGACCTGCTTCAATAATCAAATGTCTCTGAAAAGATAACAGTAATAAATGTCATATCACAAATACAGAAGAGAGAATAATGAGGACTTTTTTTTCCAAGACAGTGAATGAACAAAACCTATTCAAATATTTCGGCCCTTTATCTAAGGGCCGTCTTCAGCAAAGAAAATGATAAACAATAACACACTTACAATTAAAGTTCTTGGTTAAAAATCCATTTTTTAAAATAACCTAGGCATCATTACTTCTTAGCGAAAAGTTCAGCCAAGACTGTGTGATAAAAGCAAACCTTTTACAAGCTAAAAAGGTTCATTAGTTTCACTAACTGTATTTATTAAAAATTGGAATAATTTCTTTTTGCGATGTTTGCCTTCTCTGCAGCTAATCTTGTAGTTCTTTTGGGATTGGGCTTGTTTTTATTGGTTCCTATTTTTCTTTTATTTTGAATTAGATTATTTTCTATAATTAATCTTGTGTACATAGGGTTGAGTGTGTATTCACCTAAGTCTCTATTTAGGGATGTATTATTATTTAAGTTTCGTTGGATTTCGATTGCCTCGCGGACAGTTTGTTTGATTCCTATGTCATTGCTGATTAGAATTGTTTCGTCAAATTGAACACAATGGTTTGGATTTTCAAAAATATGATTGCTTAAACCTGAATCGAAAGGTATGGAGTTATTTTAGATTTCCGCGTGCCAAGTGTTGGGGCCCAGCGGCAAAGTGACCAGGCTTCCGATACTTTTTCTATGTTTGAAATGTTTGTATATCTCTCATTTTCATAAATAACAATGCAGTTCAAAGATTCAAGTGGTTTCAAGAGGGAAAAAGAGACAAGAGATTCCCTTTCCTCACGTCAGGGGGGAGGCTGCAATCCCTTCCTCCTGCTATCACCCATGTTTAACCTCAGGCTTTATCCACTAGATTGCTTGCTAAGTTTTTTTTTTTTTTTTTTTTTTTACTTTTTACTGTACTTGTCTCTCATCAGAAGCTGGCTAGTAATGCCAATTAAAAAAAGAAGAAAAAAAAACTAGGAAATATTAGTAAATTTGGGATAGGCTACAGCCTATAGCTATCACTATTAGTATTAAATTAAAAAAAATATTTTAAAATGTAGTTGACCTTGGTGAATGAAGCTTTCAGGAATGATTCAAAGTTTCCACAATGAACCTTTTAAAGCATCCACCTCCACCCATTCCCCCCCAAATGCCCGGACTTATGACTATATTGGACAAACTTTGTTTTATAAAAGTAAATATATCCCTTAGATTTACAGCACAAATAAGGTCTAAAGAATGTATTGAGGCTCATACCTTTGCTGAGTCCAGCAAAATGTTAGATGCACCAATTTTTTTTATATTGGAAAGTAGTTAAGTTAAGAAAATCAGACTTTCAAATGTTAATTCTGAGACAAAACTATTCTAGAGGGGGGGGGGTCAAACCAATGATAGAACCAGGAATCTATTTCAGAGGAATATCATTTTTTTCGATAGAAAAAAATGTACATATAGGCAAATCCTATGGAATGTACAAGCAATTTAAGTTAGGATTGAGGAGGAGGGGGATCAGGAGCCAACATCCCAGAGGAAAGGGGGTCCAAGAGAACACTTCTGTTTATGCTAGTATGCAGGTAAACACACAAGTTAAAAATGTAATTTTACTCGTTTTTACGGCATTAAACTATGATCACCTGCTTACATGCAAGGTAATGTACAAACATGAAAAAAGTGAAAGGTTGAAAGAAACAAAAAACGTGCACTATTTTCAAGTTATTTGCAAAATGACATCATCACGTTACTTTAGCTTTCGTCATGCATTTCAGTATTTTTCTAACGTCATGTTTGTGTAATGAATGATCGCTCTCTAAAAAAATGATGTCACATATGAGATGACATCATATTAGCCATCTCTATATATAAAGACTCACAAAAGTACGCCAAAATTAGGTTGAATCCGGAATAATAACATGCCGCTTGAAAATCCTACCAGAAAAATAATATATCTCACCACAAGAGCCCCCATTACACGCTTTGAAAAAGCATTAGAGCTGATTCAAGAACATTCTGAAACATTGCTCGTGCTAGATAGAGTCCCAGAAATAAAGCTGAACGCAAATCTACGAAGGAAAAACGTGGATGCAATTCAGAAAGCCCACTGGATTAGGGATACATTAAAAAAACACCAGAGTCGACATGGAAAACAAGACTTTGAAAAAGTAGCATGCAGCTTTGAAGAGCAAATAAGCAGTTTAGAATCAGCTATATTTCTCTTATATAGGGAAGTGCATATTACTCGAAGAACCAATGACAATGAAGGAGAAGCCACATTTCAGGATAAAGAGGACTTGGCTCAATCATTTGAAAGTTCCATGCCATCATCGAAAACTATTAGGCAAACTATAAAACAAAATGCCCCCGTTTCTAACTCATGCTCAAGTAAATTGGGAGCACCTCCAAGAAATATGGCTGAAGCAAGTAGTATCAAGGACACTAATTCTGTCAGATCTGTTCCTGGAAAGATAAAAATACCGGAAATGTTTTTGAGACGCGGGATAGCTGATGGAATAAACGAGGATAAGGGATACAACGGTAACCAAATTCAACTAACTGGAGCTTTTATGGAGTCCAGCGTTTTCAAAGAAGATTATGGCAATAAAGTAGCTGAAAAAAGTTCCAGAACATGTGTTGGCTCTATGAACAACAGGGATATTTTTAGAGAAGACACTATAATAGCTACTTTTCCTAAATATGAGAAAATGAATTATGTCCCTGCCGTCAAAGTGCCACAAGAAGAAATTAACTTAAAACAAGAAATCCAAGAGAAGAAAATAATTTTAAATTCATTAGAGGCTGAAGTAGAATTATACAAAATTGAAGAACATATCATAGACGAGGAAGCGAAACCTGGTAGGGTTAGGATGCCTTTTACTCTTCAGGCCAAACATGACAATCAGAGAAGGTCCAAAACGTTTCCTACCGAAAAAATAGGGATGCCAACTGTGTTTGACAAATATTCAAGACCAAATGAGATTCAGCTCAAGCAAAACCACGAGGAGAGACTTACTGTTGACCAGATGCAGCCTAACGAAGCAGTTGTAAAGGCCACTGAAAAAGTGAGTGACAATAGCACGCCTGTTAAAAGTTCCCAAAAATGTATAGGAACTTGGAACGATGAAACAGTTTTGGGAGAATATGCTGCGGCAGGCACGGTTGCCAGCGAATCTACTATAGATTTCGTCCCCAAGCCGACCCAAAAAAATTTCAAAATATCAAAGAAAAAACCTAAAAAACGATCAAATTTTGGCCATGGTTTTTTACAAGTTATTTCATTTATATTTGTATAATCTTGGTCTATTTTACATCTCGGCTCGTATATGTCCATCCATCAATGGCTATGTTTTCTCTTTCATGTATATTTTATATTTTCATGTGTATTTTCCATTCCTAATAAATATTTGAAATGTATCATCTGCAATGGAATTATACTGATTGCTGCATAACGTTGATGCTAGTGTTTTAAAATATAATACAACATAATTTAGTTTTTTTATTTATTAAAATTTTGTTTAAAAGTGTAATATTAGTTGGATCCACGGTTTGTCATCAACGACAGAACTCATAGGCGCATAACGAGACCAAGAAGCGTATTTATTTAGTAGAAAATTCCTTACCTTCCAAAGTTTGCTAATGTCGTTATTGCACAGAGCTAATTGAGAGACTTGCCATTCCTACACAAGGGAACTATATATGTTTCGTTAAATTTGGAATTGACACAGATAAATAGTACCCGCTGAAAATGTAGAGGACTTATTAAGCCCTCCAGAGATTATTTCTCTTTCTCCAGCCTTCGGGAAACCTAGATATCATGCATATTTTCTACAAAACATTTCTACGATTAAAAGGCAGCGCCTTACAAACCTCAAGATTAGCTCCTTTTATGGTCCAATGAAGGTTTCAAATAAACAAAAAAAATCCATTTCATTATCAGAAACGCTCCGCGATTTCTCTGCCAATTTAGATCCAAGAAGAGATAACTGTTTCTCGCCAAGTATAACAGTATACAAACCAAACACTTGAGTCCTGTTGCTGTTTTTAGGCAAAAAGCTAAACAGAGAACATATTGGAAAATTATCGGAAACTAGCTGTTGGCTAAAAGCTAAACAGAGAACATATTGGAAAATTATCGGATCACCTAGTTGGTGGGGGCGCTTCGCGCCCCCCCCCCCATGCCGCTCCATGCGCGTAAGTCGTTACGAGCCATATTAGTTACGCGCCATTGTAGTTGTGTCCCTGTGTCCCACCTGTGAATATAGATAGATATCTATATATATAAAAATAAGTTGTCTGTGTGTGGATCTGTGGATGGATCAGGTGACGTCATGTTTGTCCGCATATGACGTCTGAATTATTTCACACTAATACAAAAGAAGAAAAAAACTAAAAAAGGTAAAAACTACAAAAAAAACTAAAAAGAAAAAAAACTAAAAAAGCTAAAAAACTAAAAAAAACTAAAAAAAGGTAAAAATCTAATAACTAAAAAAAAACTGAAAAAAATAAAAAAAGGCAAAAACTACAAAAAAAATAAAAACTAATAAAAAAACTAAAAAAGCTAAAAAACTAAAAAAACTAAAAAAACTAAAAAAAGGTAAAAAACTAAAAAAAACTAAAAACTAAAAAAGAAAAAAACTAAAAAAAAGGAAAAAACTGAAAAATAAAAGAGAAAAAGAAAACTAAAAAAATATGAATAAATATATATAAAAATAAGTTGTTTGTGGGTTATGTCTGTCTGTCTGTCTGTCGAGTGACGTCGTGTTTGTCCGCATATGACGTCTGAATTATTTCACACTAATACAAAAGAAGAAAAAAAACTAAAAAAGGTAAAAACTACAAAAAAAACTAAAAAGAAAAAAAAACTAAAAAAGCTAAAAAACTAAAAAAAGGTAAAAAACTAAAAACTAAAAAAAACTGAAAAAACTAAAAAAAGGCAAAAACTAAAAAAAAAAAATAAAAACTAATAAAAAAAACTAAAAAAGCTAAAAAACTAAAAAAACTAAAAAAAATAAAAAAGGTAAAAAACAAAAAAAAAACTAAAAACTAAAAAAGAAAAAACTAAAAAAAAGGAAAAAACTGAAAAATAAGAGAAAAAGAAAACTAAAAAAATATTAATAAATATAAAAAATATACTCTATATATATAAAAATAAGTTGTCTGTGTGTGGATCTGTGGATGGATCAGGTGACGTCATGTTTGTCCGCATATGACGTCTGAATTATTTCACACTAATACAAAAGAAGAAAAAAACTAAAAAAGGTAAAAACTACAAAAAAAACTAAAAAGAAAAAAAAACCTAAAAAAGCTAAAAAACTAAAAAAAACTAAAAAAAGGTAAAAATCTAATAACTAAAAAAAAACTGAAAAAAATAAAAAAAGGCAAAAACTACAAAAAAAATAAAAACTAATAAAAAAACTAAAAAAGCTAAAAAACTAAAAAAACTAAAAAAAACTAAAAAAAAGGTAAAAAACTAAAAAAAACTAAAAACTAAAAAAGAAAAAAACTAAAAAAAAGGAAAAAACTGAAAAATAAAAGAGAAAAAGAAAACTAAAAAAATATGAATAAATATATAAAAATAAGTTGTTTGTGGGTTATGTCTGTCTGTCTGTCTGTCGAGTGACGTCGTGTTTGTCCGCATATGACGTCTGAATTATTTCACACTAATACAAAAGAAGAAAAAAAACTAAAAAAGGTAAAAACTACAAAAAAAACTAAAAAGAAAAAAAAACTAAAAAAGCTAAAAAACTAAAAAAAACTAAAAACTAAAAAAAACTGAAAAAACTAAAAAAAGGCAAAAACTAAAAAAAAAAACTAAAAACTAATAAAAAAACTAAAAAAGCTAAAAAACTAAAAAAACTAAAAAAATTAAAAAAGGTAAAAAACAAAAAAAAACTAAAAAAAAGGAAAAAACTGAAAAATAAGAGAAAAAGAAAACTAAAAAAATATTAATAAATATAAAAAATATAAATATAAATATAATATAAATTAGCAATCAACAAAGCACCGAGACACAAATGACGACCGGGACACAGGGAGTATAAATGACGACCAGGACATAAGTAAAAAAAAAAAAACTAAAAAAACTAAAAAAATGGTAAAAACTACAAAAAAACTAAAAACTAATAAAAAAACTAAAAAATCTAAAAATCTAAATAAACTAAAAAAGAAAAAAAAGAAAAAAGGAAAAAAATAAAGGAGAAAAACAAAACTAAAAAACGAATGTATATACAGACCGGGACACCGGGATACAAATGACGACCGGGACACAGGGAATATAAATGACGACCGGGACACAGGGACACAACTACAATGGGGACGCCGGGGGGCACAGGGGGATATAAATGACGACCGGGACACCGGGACACAAGGAATATAAATGACGCCCGGGACACTCAAAGAGAAATCACAGACTGGAACACCGGGACACAAATGACGACCGGGACACAGGGAATATAAATGACGACCGGGACACAGGGACATAACTACAAAGGGGACGCCGGGGTGCACAGGGGGATATATATAAAAATAAGTTGTCTGTGGATCTGTGGATCGTGGATCAGGTGACGTCATGTTTGTCCGCATATGACGTCTGAATTATTTCACACTAATACAAAAGAAGAAAAAAACTAAAAAAGGTAAAAACTACAAAAAAAACTAAAAAGAAAAAAAAACTAAAAAAGCTAAAAAACTAAAAAAAACTAAAAAAAAGGTAAAAATCTAATAACTAAAAAAAAACTGAAAAAAATAAAAAAAGGCAAAAACTACAAAAAAATAAAAACTAATAAAAAAACTAAAAAAGCTAAAAAACTAAAAAAACTAAAAAAAACTAAAAAAAGGTAAAAAACTAAAAAAACTAAAAACTAAAAAAGAAAAAAAAGAAAAAAAAGGAAAAAACTGAAAAATAAAAGAGAAAAAGAAAACTAAAAAAATATGAATAAATATATATAAAAATAAGTTGTTTGTGGGTTATGTATGTCTGTCTGTCTGTCGAGTGACGTCGTGTTTGTCCGCATATGACGTCTGAATTATTTCACACTAATACAAAAGAAGAAAAAAAACTAAAAAAGGTAAAAACTACAAAAAAAACTAAAAAGAAAAAAAAATAAAAAGCTAAAAAACTAAAAAAAACTAAAAAAAGGTAAAAAACTAAAAACTTAAAAAAAACTGAAAAAACTAAAAAAAGGCAAAAACTAAAAAAAAAACTAAAAACTAATAAAAAAACTAAAAAAGCTAAAAAACTAAAAAAACTAAAAAAAGGTAAAAAACAAAAAAAACTAAAAACTAAAAAAAGAAAAAACTAAAAAAAAGGAAAAAACTGAAAAATAAGAGAAAAAGAAAACTAAAAAAATATTAATAAATATAAAAAATATAAATATAATATAAATTAGCAATCAACAAAGCACCGAGACACAAATGACGACCGGGACACAGGGAGTATAAATGACGACCAGGACATAAGTAAAAAAAAAAATCTATCTATATTCACAGGTGGGACATAGGGACACAACTACAATGGCGCGTAACTAATATGGCGCGTAACGACTTACGCGCGCGGGGGGGCTTGGGGGGGCGCGAAGCGCCCTCACCAACTAGGTGTTGGGGTGGCGCGAAGCGCCACCCCAACAGCTAGTATATATATATTTTTAACTACGTAAAACTTGCGAATATACATTCTTCGATGTCCCATTGTCTGTGCATATAAATAGATTGTCAGGTTTACCGACTCTTGAACATGCAACATATAATTGTCCATGGGAAAAACAATCCGTATTCAGATCTATACCTCATTATTCTAATGATTGCCCTTGAGCTTTGTTGATGGTGATTGCTAATCGAACATTCCCTGTGTCCCCGTCGTCATTTATATATCCCCCTGTGCCCCCCGGCGTCCCCGTTGTAGTTGTGTCCCTGTGTCCCGGTCGTCATTTATATTCCCTGTGTCCCGGTCGTCATTTGTATCCCGGTGTCCCGGTCTGTATATACATTCGTTTTTTAGTTTTGTTTTTCTCCTTTATTTTTTTCCTTTTTTTTTCTTTTTTAGCTTATTTAGATTTTTAGATTTTTTAGTTTTTTTATTAGTTTTTAGTTTTTTTTTCTTTTTAGTTTTTTTGTAGTTTTTACCTTCTTTTTAGTTTTGTTAATTTTTTTTTTTACTTATGTCCTGGTCGTCATTTATACTCCCTGTGTCCCGGTGCTTTGTTGATTGCTAATCGAACATTCCTTTTGTCCTGGTCGCTTTCTCTTTGAGTGTCGTCATTTATTTTTTTCTTTTTTAGTTCTTTTAGTTTTTACCTTTTTTAGTTTTTTTTAGTTTTTTAGATGAAAATTTTTTTTAGTTTTTTCCTTTTTTTCTTTTTAGTTTTTTATTGGTTTTTACCTTTATGTTAGCTTATTTTTCAGTTTTTTCCTTTTTTTTAGTTTTTTTTTATTTTTTATTTTTTTTAGTTTTTTACCTTTTTTTAGTTTTTTTAGTTTTTTTAGTTTTTTAGCTTTTTTTATTAGTTTTTAGTTTTTTTGTAGTTTTTACCTTTTTTAGTTTTTTCAGTTTTTTTTTTAGTTTTTTATTGGCTTTTACCTTTATTTTAGCTTATTTTTCAGTTTTTTCCTTATTTTTAGTTTTTTTTAGTTTTTAGTTTTTTTAGTTTTTTACCTTTTTTTAGTTTTTTTAGTTTTTTTAGTTTTTTAGCTTTTTTATTTTTTTTATTAGTTTTTAGTTTTTTTTGTAGTTTTTGCCTTTTTTTTAGTTTTTTTAGTTTTTTAGCTTTTTTATTAGTTTTTAGTTTTTTTTGTAGTTTTTGCCTTTTTTTAGTTTTTTTAGTTTTTTAGCTTTTTTTATTAGTTTTTAGTTTTTTTTGTAGTTTTTGCCTTTTTTTAGTTTTTTCAGTTTTGACGTCACCTGATCCAGTTTTTTCAGGTGACGTCACCTGATCCACGATCCACAGATCCACAGACAACTTATTTTTATATATATAGATAGTTTTTTTTTTTACTTATGTCCTGGTCGTCATTTATACTCCCTGTGTCCCGGTGCTTTGTTGATTGCTAATCGAACATTCCTTTTGTCCTGGTCGCTTTCTCTTTGAGTTTCGTCATTTATTTTTTTCTTTTTTAGTTCTTTTAGTTTTTACCTTTTTTAGTTTTTTTTAGTTTTTTAGATGAAAATTTTTTTTAGTTTTTTCCTTTTTTTCTTTTTAGTTTTTTATTGGTTTTTACCTTTATTTTAGCTTATTTTTCAGTTTTTTTCCTTTTTTTTAGTTTTTTTTAATTTTTTATTTTTTTTAGTTTTTTACCTTTTTTTAGTTTTTTTAGTTTTTTTAGTTTTTTAGCTTTTTTACTTTTTTTATTAGTTTTTAGTTTTTTTTTGTAGTTTTTGCCTTTTTTTAGTTTTTTCAGTTTTTTTTTTTAGTTTTTTATTGGTTTTTACCTTTATTTTAGCTTATTTTTCAGTTTTTTCCTTTTTTTTTAGTTTTTTTTAGTTTTTAGTTTTTTTAGTTTTTTACCTGTTTTTAGTTTTTTTAGTTTTTTAGCTTTTTTATTTTTTTTATTAGTTTTTAGTTTTTTTTGTAGTTTTTGCCTTTTTTTAGTTTTTTTAGTTTTTTAGCTTTTTTATTAGTTTTTAGTTTTTTTTGTAGTTTTTGCCTTTTTTTAGTTTTTTTAGTTTTTTAGCTTTTTTATTTTTTTATTAGTTTTTAGTTTTTTTTGTAGTTTTTGCCTTTTTTTAGTTTTTTCAGTTTTGACGTCACCTGATCCAGTTTTTTCAGGTGACGTCACCTGATCCATCCACAGACAGACAGACAACTTATTTTTATATATATAGATACTAGCTTGAATACATTCGTTTTTGAATTGGTATATGATGAAATAATTCAGACGTCATATAATGACGTCACTCGATAGACAACTTATTTTTATATCTATCTATCTATCTATCTTCTATATATATGAAAATAAGTTGTCTGTCTGTGGATCTGTGGATCAGGTGACGTCATGTTTCTGTGTCGGCTGACGTCATGAAGTTAGTTGTCGTCATTTTTGCTATGACGGTGACGTCATTAAAGATATTTAAGACATATATGTTCACGTAGAAATCTGTTAATGTTTAAGTTTAAAATGACTGATGAACTTACAATGGCAAAAGCAGATGAAGATGCTCAAAGAGTCTATGCCAAAAAACTTGGTGCTGATAGAGAAAGTCAGAAAAGAAAGCTTGCCGAGGAATCAAAAGAACAGCAAGGAAACAGGCTTGAGGCTAAAGAACGCAAAACCGCGCAGTTAGATGAAGATCCACCTGGACAGCGAGAGTCAAAACATATCAAAACTGAAAATGATAGCGATGATGATTGGGTTTGGGATTTTGACTTGGATAAGGTCATCAATGCCTACCAGGTGAAGCTGAAAAATAAAGAAGAAAAAGAAAACTGAAAAAAGAAAAAATGTAAAAAACTAAAAAATACTAAAAAGAAAAAACACTCAAAGAGAAATTACAGACCGGGACACAAATGACGACCGGGACACAGGGAATATAATTGACGACCAGGACACAGGTATTTAAGAATATCGTTCAAAGACAAATTTTTAATTGTAAGAAGACCGTTGAAAGAGAAATTTCTAATTGTAAAATTACTGAAGAACCTACAATGGCAACGGTACCACCATCGAAGTAGATAACCAGTGGGTTGTTCCATATTCCCCATTTGTGCGAAACGTCAACCCCAAGTCAAATTCGTGCATTGTTTGGCATCATTTTAACAACTTGCTCTCCATCAGCTCCTACAGAGTTATGGGAAAAATATAAGTCAAAAATGTCCGAAGATATACTCCATCGAAAACAGTTAGAGACGTCAGATATGACTTTTGATTTTACATCAGAAATTTATAAATAACTTTAGTTATTATAGAAGATTTGTGCGTACGTATGGCAAACAAACCTCTTCAGGATTTGGGAATGCCTTCACCTAAGCGTATCGCTACTGTTTCGACATGTGTAGAATTGGATCGTGAAAAAAGTTACAGTACGAATGATCTATTGTCGTATGTACAAAATAACATTTCCAAGTTAACGTCGGAACAAAAAGACATTTATGATACGATAGACTCAATTTCAGGACGTATACAACTACCTGCTGATTTCTGTAATTTAGTGACGTCCAAAAATGAATTGATTGAAAAAGTATTTCCGAATATTCTAAAAAATTATAAAAATAATAAATGGCTAAGTGAAAGAGCGATTCTCGCACCCAAAAATATAGACGTCCACGAAATCAACAATATTGTTTTGACCAAGATTCGAGACCAGGCAGTCCTTTACAAGTCAGTCGACACAGTTTTGAAACCAAATGAAGCGGTTAATTATCCATCTGAATTTTTAAATTCCATAGATCTTTCAGGGTTTCCACCACACGTGCTACAACTAAAAATAGGCGTACCAATAATACTTTTAAGAAATATAAACCCACCAAAGCTTTGCAATGGCACTCGACTTGCCGTGAAAAAAAACAATGGAAAACCTAATAGAGGCCACAATCTTGACAGGGCCTTTAGAGGGTGAGGCTGTTCTTATTCCTCGCATTCCCATGATTCCAACGGATCTGCCTTTTCAATTTAAAAGATTGCAATTCCCAATTCGATTAGCATTTGCAATCACCATTAACAAAGCTCAAGGTCAATCATTAGAAAAATGTGGTATAGATCTTAATACTGATTGTTTTTCCCATGGACAATTGTGCGTTGCATGTTCGAGGGTCGGTAAACCTGACAATCTATTTATATGCAGCGACAATTGGACAGCGAAAAATGTTGTATATTCGCAAGTTTTACGCAGTTAATTTGTATTGTATCTATCTATCTATCTATCTATATAAAAACGAGTTGTGTGTATGCATGTTTGTTTGTAAAAAGAGCGTTTGCATATGACGTCATTATTAGTACATACGGCTTTGTATATGCACAGACAATGGGAAAGCCAAGAATGTTGTATATTCGCAATTTTTACGTAGTTTAACTCCTGCAGACGAAATGAATGTTTGCCTGAAAAATTCTAATTTATGGGCACACGTAAAAATATTAAAATTAACTACAAATATGCGTGTCCGATTGCAAAACGATGACTCTGGTCAAACATTTTCAGATCAATTGCTGGCAATTGGAAAAGGAAAGCTCCCAGTACTGGGAAAGCCAAAAATGTTGTATATTCGCAATTTTTACGTAGTTTGAAACACATATATAAATCAATCTATATTCACAGGTGGGACACAGGGACACAACTACAATGGCGCGTAACTAATATGGCGCGTAACGACTTACGCGCGCGGGGGGGCTTGGGGGGGCGCGAAGCGCCCCACCAACTAGGTGTTGGGGTGGCGCGAAGCGCCACCCCAACAGCTAGTATATATATATATAAAAATAAGTTGTCTGTCTGTCTGTGGATCAGGTGACGTCATGTTTCTGTGTCGGCTGACGTCATGAAATTAGTTGTCGTCATTTTTGCTTTGACGGTGACGTCATTAATGGTATTTAAGACATGCGTTCACGGAAAAATGTTTAATTGTAAAATGAATGAAGAACCTACAATGGCAACAGCCGAGGAAGCTGCTCAAAGAGTCTATGCCAAAAAACTTGCTGCTGATAGAGAAAGTAAGAAAAGAAAGCGTGCCGAGGAACCACAAGAACAGCAAGAAAACAGGATTGCAGCTGATAGAGAAAGTAAGAAAAGAAAGCGTGCCGAGGAACCACAAGAACAGGAAGAAAACAGGATTGCAGCTGATAGAGAAAGTAAGAAAAGAAAGCGTGCCGAGGAATCACAAGAACAGCAAGAAAACAGGCTTGCGGCTAAAGAACGCAAAACCGCACAGTTAGATGAAAATCCACCTGAAAAGCAGGAGTCAAAACATATCAAAACTGAAAATGATAGCGATGATGATTGGGTTTGGGATTTTGACTTGGATAAGGTCATCAATGCCTACCAGATTTAAGTTAAAAAACAAAGGTTCGGCGATATGTACTTCATAGTGACGCTGAAAAATAAAGAAGAAAAAAAAACTGAAAAAATGTAAAAAACTAAAAAAACTAAAAAGAAAAAACACTCAAAGATAAATTACAGACCGGGACACAAACGACCGGGAAGAATGTTGTATATTCGCATGTTTTACGTAGTTAAAAATATATATTTATATATATCTCTATTCACAGGTGGGACACAGCTACAATGGCGCGTAACGACTTACGCGCGCGGGGGGGGCTTGGGGGGCGCGAAGCGCCCCACCAACTAGGTGTTGGGGTGGCGCGAAGCGAGTTGTGTGTATGCATGTTTGTTTGTTTGTAAAAAGAGCGTTTGCATATGACGTCATTATTAGTACATAAGGCTTTGTATATGCACAGACATATAAATATAAATGCTATAAATATGCACAGACAATGGGACAGCGAAGAATGTTGTATATTCGCATGTTTTACGTAGTTAAAAATATATATTTATATCTATCTGTATTCACAGGTGGGACACAGGGACACAGCTACAATGGCGCGTAAATAATATGGCGCGTAACGACTTACGCGCGCGGGGGGCTTGGGGGGGGGCACGAAGCACCCCACCAACTAGGTGTTGGGGTGGCGCGAAGCGCCACCCCAACAGCTAGTATATATATAAAAATAAGTTGTCTGTGTGTCGAGTGACGTCATGTCATCAGGTCGCCATGTCGTCATTATGACGATGACGTCATTAAAGGTATTTAAGACATTCGTTCACGAAAAAATGTTTAATTGTAAAATGACTGAAGAACTTACAATGTCAACAGCCGAGGAAGCTGCTCAAAGAGTATATGCCAAAAAACTTGCTGCTGATAGAGAAAGTAAGAAAAGAAAGCGTACCGAGGAATCACAAGAGCAACGCGAAACCAGACTTGCTGCTAAAAGAGAAAGTGAAAAAAGAAGGCGTGCCGAGCAATCACAAGAACAGCAAGAAAACAGGCTTGCGGCTGATAGAGAAAGTAAGAAAAGAAAGCGTGCCGAGGAATCACAAGAGCAACCTGAAAATTATCACCTGGCATTCAGGTACAGCCCAGTCGATGATTATAGCTTGAGTAGATGTGTTCAAATCGGGACTATGTCTAAAATTTGTCCCTATTGCAAGGCCTTGAAATTCAATGGTGAAACAATGGGAATGTGTTGCGCCTCATGCATAGTGATATGCATGAATATGCTATTGCGTATGTTCGTCTCTATGGTCGTCCAGATTTATTTATTACATTTATATGTAATCAATCTTGGACGAGATACAGCAGCTTTTACTTCAAGGACAATCGGCGGTTCATAGACATGACATTACGGCCCGTGTCTTCTGGCAAAAGTTGAAATCACTGATAAACTACATAGTAAAACTTGAAGTGTTTGGGTCAGTGCGATGCTGGATGTACTCTTGGGAATGACAAAAACGAGGTTTGCCACACGCACATATACTAATCTGGCTACATTATAAAATTACTTCTAACGAAATTTTTGATGTGATTTCCGCTGAAATACCTGATGAATTGACCCTGCAGTGCACTGAACGAAAATTCACCATGCATGGCCAAAGGAAGGTGCACAAAGCAATATCCTCGACTTTTAGTATCCAACACAATTACTGGCAATGATGGTTACCCACAATATAGAAGAAGATCTACTGAAGATGGCGGTAAAACAGCAATAATAAAGAAGCGTAACGGTACCACCATCGAAGTAGATAACCAGTGGGTTGTTCCATATTCCCCATTATTATCAAAAACATTTAATGCACATTAAACGTTGAATACTGTAGCTCCGTAAAGGCAATCACATACATATGTAAATACGTCAACAAAGGCAGTGACATGGCAGTTTTTGGCTTGCAGTCCGAAATCAAAGATATCGACGAAATCGTAACAATATCAGACTGGAAGATACATAAGCAGTAATGAAGCTGTTTGGCGAATTCTTTCATTTCCGATACATGAACGTAGTCCAGCTGTTGTTCACTTAGCGGTACATTTACAGAATGGTCAACGTGTTTATTTTTCGGAATCCAACGTGCAACAAAGAGCCCTGAATCCATCGGATACAAAGTTAACTGCTTTCTTTTCGCTATGCAAAAATGATTCTTTTTGAAAAAAAACTGCTGTATACTGAAGTGCCTTCGTATTACACGTGGAATACTAAAAATAAAGTATTTGAACGTCGAAAACAGGGTAAGTCAGTCGACGGCCAACCTACCCTCTTCAAAGATACCACGATAGGAAGACTCTACACCCTTCACCCCAATCAACATGAATGCTTCTTTCTACGCCTGCTTTCGGTGAATGTACCCGGTCCGACGTCCTTTGAGTATTTGAGAACTGTAAACGGTACTATACATGACACTTACCGTAGTGCATGCCAAGCTCTGAATTTATTGGAGAATGACCAACACTGGGATAACTGCATCAATGACGCGTGCGAAACGTCAACTCCAAGTCAAATTCGTGCATTGTTTGGCATCATACTAACAACTTGCTCTCCATCAGCTCCTACAGAGTTATGCGAAAAATATAAATCAAAAATGTCCGAAGATATACTCCATCGAAAACGGTTAGAGGACGTCAGATATGACTTTTGATTTTACATCAGAAATTTATAACTACACTTTAGTTATTATAGAAGATTTGTGCGTATGTATGGCAAACAAACCTCTTCAGGATTTGGGAATGCCTTTACCTAATCGTACCGCTGCTGTTTCGACATGTGTAGAATTGGATCGTAAACAAAGTTACAGTACGAGTGATCTATTGTCGTATGTACAAAATAACATTTCCAAATTAACGTCAGAACAAAAAGACATTTATGATACGATAATGCATTGTGTCGATAACAACGTTGGAAAAATTTTCTTTTTGGATGCACCAGGAGGTACTGTAAAACGTTTGTGATAAAACTAATTCTGGCATCAATTCGATCAAACAATGATATAGCGTTGGCAATTGCGTCGTCCGGAATAGCCGCAGCGTTGCTGCCTGGTGGAAGAACTGCTCATTCCGCTTTGAAATTGCCTCTGAATTTGCATTCTAGAGAAACTCCCACGTGCAATATTTCCAAATCATCTGGGATGGGTAAAGAATTGCAGCAATGCAAACTTATTATTTGGGACGAGTGCACAATGGCAGACAAAAAATCGCTCGAGGCTCTGGATCAATGTTTGAAAGATTTGCGAGGGAATTCAAAACCCTTTGGCAGCACATTAATATTGCTTGCGGGAGATTTCAGGCAAACATTACCTATAATACCTAGACCAACCCCTGCAGACGAAATGAATGCTTGCCTGAAAAATTCTAATTTATGGGCACACGTAAAAACATTAAAATTAACTACAAATATGCGTGTACGATTGCAAAATGATGACTCTGGTCAAACATTTTTAGATCAATTGCTGGCAATTGGAAAAGGAAAGCTCCCAGTAGACTCAATTTCAGGACGTATACAACTACCTGCTGAATTCTGTAATTTAGTGACGTCCAAAAATGAATTGACTGAAAAAGTATTTCTGAATATTCTAAACAATTATAAAAATAATAAATGGCTAAGTGAAAGAGCGATTCTTGCACCAAAAAATATAGACGTCCACGAAATCAACAATATTGTTTTGACCAAGATTCGAGACCAGGCAGTCCTTTACAAGTCAGTCGACACAGTTTTGGAGCCAAATGAGGCGGTTAATTATCAATCTGAATTTTTAAATTCTGTGGATCTTTCAGGGTTTCCACCACACGTGCTACAACTAAAAATAGGCGTACCAATAATACTGTTAAGAAATATCAACCCACCAAAGCTTTGCAATGGCACGCGACTTGCCGTAAAAAAACAATGGAAAACGTAATAGAGGCCACAATCTTGACAGGGCCTTTTGAGGGTGAGGCTGTTCTTATTCCTTGCATCCCCATGATTCCAACGGATCTGTCTTTTCAATTTAAAAGATTACAATTCCCAATTCGATTAGCATTGGCAATCACCATCAACAAAGCTCAAGGTCAATCATTAGAAAAATGTGGTTATTAGAAAAATGTGGTATAGATCTTAATACTGATTGTTTTTCCCATGGACAATTGTATGTTGCATGTTCGAGGGTCGGTAAACCTGACACTCTATTTATATGCAGCGACAATTGGACAGCGAAGAATGTTGTATATTGTTGGGGTGGGGCGAAGCGCCACCCCAACAGCTAGTATATAATATAATTCTAAAATTTTCAGGTAATTTTCTATTTTGAAATAAAAACTAAAAATTATTTCTCAGACAACATAAATATTTTTGATGTTTACATAATAGCTTTAGTGGTTCTGGACTGAAAACTAAATATGCTAATCAAATTGGGAATTGCAATCTTTTATGTTGAAAAGGCAGATCCATTGGAATCATGAGAATGCGAGGAATAAGAAAAGCCTCACCCTCAAAAGGCCCTGTCAAGATTGTTGCCTCTATTACGTTATAACAGACATACAACTTATTTATATATATATATACCAGTGTCCCAGTCTGTTATTTCTCTTTGAGCGTCCCGGTCGTCATTTATATTCCCTGTGTCCCGGTTTCCCGGTCTGTAATTTATCTTTGAGTGTCCCGGTCGTCATTTATATGTCCCGGTTGTTGTTTGAGTCCCGCTGTCCCAGTCTGTAATTTCTCTTTGAGTGTCCCTGTCATCATTTATATTCCCTGTGTCCCGGTCGTCATTTGTGTCCGGTCTGTAATTTCGTCAGTCGACAAACATGACGTCAGACGACAAACAACTTCATGACGACATACAGCTCAATCCTTATAATGACGTCAGTCAACAAACATGACGTCAGTCGACACACAAACATGACGTCAGTGGACAGACACACAAACAACTTATTTATATATATATATATATATATATATATATATATATATATATATATATATATATATATATATATATATATATATATATATATATAGATATATGTTTTTAACTACGTAAAACTTGCAAATATACAACATTCTTCGATGTCCTATTGTCTGTGCATATAAATAGATTGTCAGGTTTATCGACTCTTGAACATGCAACATAAAATTGTCCATGGGAAAAACAATCCGTATTCAGATCTATACTTCATTATTCTAATGATTGCCCTTGAGCTTTGTTGATGGTGATTGCTAATCGAACATTCCCTGTGTCCCGGTCGTCATTTATATTCCCAGTATCCCGGTCGTCATTTGTGTCCCAGTCTGTAATTTCTCTTTGAGCGTCCCGTTCGTCATTTATATTCCCGGTGTCCCGGTCGTCATTTGTGTCCCGGTCTGTAATTTATCTTTGAGTGTCCCGGTCGTCATTTATATCTCCCGGTCGTTATTTGTGTCCCAGTGTCCCAGTCTGTAATTTCTCTTTGAGTGTCCCGGTCGTCATTTATATTCCCTGTGTCCCGACTTTTAGTTTTCTTTTTCTCCTTTATTTTTCAGTTTTTTTCTTTTATTTTTTTTTCTTTTTCAGTTTTTAGTTTTTTTTAGTTTTTTTATTAGTTTTTAGTTTTTTTTTTCTTTTTAGTTTTTTTTTTGTTGTTTTTACCTTTTTTTTAGTTTTTTTTAGTTTTTTTTCTTTTTTAGTTTTTAGTTTTTTACTTTTTTTTGTTTTTTTTTTGTTTTTTTTTGTTTTTTTTTTGTTTTTTAGCTTTTTAGTTTTTTTAGTATTTTCTTTTTAGTTTTTTTGTAGTTTTTACCTTTTTTAGTTTTTTTCTTCTTTTGTATTAATGCTAAAGCCAAGGTTCAAACCTGGAGCCTCTCGGACCAAGAACCTGAAACAGTTTTTAGTTTTTTTTAGTTTTTTACCTTTTTTCTTTTTTCAGTTTTCTTTTTCTTCTTTATTTTTCAGCGTCACTATGAAATACATATCGCCGAACCTTTGTTTTTTTAACTAAAATCTGGTAGGCATTGATGACCTTATCCAAGTCAAAATCCCAAACCCAATCATCATCGCTATCATTTTCAGTTTTGATATGTTTTGACTCTTGTTGTCCAGACACTCAAAGAGAAATTACAGACTGGGACACTCAAAGATAAATTACAGACCGGGACGCCCCCACCAACTAGGTGTTGGGGTGGCGCGAAGCGCCACCCCAACAGCTAGTATATAGGTAGATATAGTTTCTTTTTTAGTTTTTCTTTTTTTTGTTTTGCAGCTTTTTTAGTTTTTTAGCTGTTTTTTTCTTTTTAGTTTTTTACCTTTTTATTTTTTTCCTTTTTTTTAAGTATTTTTTCTTTTTAGGTTTTTTCTTTTTTTAGCTTTTTTCGCGCCATATTAGTTACGCGCCATTGTAGTTATGTTCCTATGTCCCACCTGTGAATATAGATAGATATATATATATGTTTTTAACTACGTAAAACTTGCGAATATACAACATTCTTCGCTTTGCCCCCCCGGCGTCCCCATTGTAGTTGTGTCCCTGTGTCCCGGTCGTCATTTATATTCCCTGTGTCCCGGTTGTTATTTGTGTCCCGGTGTCCCAGTCTGTAATTTCTCTTTGGGTGTCCCGGTTGTCATTTATATTCCCTGTGTCCCGGTCGTCATTTGTG